>NW_023596648.1:25323-77883 GCF_011947565.3 Pollicipes pollicipes | reverse complement strand
ATCAAGGAAACTTTCCACACTTGGAGATATTAAGGCAACCTTCATACATGATATACAACGCTCACTAGTCATTGTTCGCATGGTTTTGAATACTGCTTAAAGGATTTACTGTTTACTGGGCTCCACAAGTTCAAGTGCATCGAGTTCACAAAGAAGAGACTTTAAAGTCTTAAACCGGACATGGCTGCGCCTGTAAACTTCATACAATGGTTATGAACATCGGTATCTGAGTTCAAAATCCCATACAAATGTGATACAGTCCCTTTAACGGAAGTTATTTAGAATTTCAAAAAACATTTCTCCAAAGTCACTGCTTGGTTGCAACAACGCGACCGTTATATGTCCGCAGGGTGACATCAACTCCAAGGTGTTAAAAAGGATGTTAACATGAAGGAAATGCCTTTTTATCTTACAGATGTTTTTATAAATATTGCGATCTCAACTTTCCACTCGGCACCAATAGCTCGGTAAATATATGACAGCGTTGTCTACTACTTATTTCAAGCAGCAACGTTCTTTGGAACTGCTTTTCTTGTTCCAGCTCTTTTCAACAACAAATCTTGCGTTGACTCTGTCCTTTTTAGATGGCAGTGTGCGCTGTCCTAGCCGTTGCGGCTGCCCAGTACGCCCAGCCCTACAGCGGCCAGGCCTACTCGGTACAACCGGACGCCTCCAGATACTCGACCAACTTGGCCGCCCGCAAATACGCTTCTGCCACCTATAACGGCTTCGCTGCCAACGTCCCGGCCGGTGTCTACCCCCAGGTCAACGATGTCAGCACCCAATTCCGCGGTAAAATCCCCGTCTTTCCCATCGTCGGCTATTTTAGTTACGCCGACCTCAATGGTGTGAAACAGACGGTCGACTATGTTGTGGACGAGTTTGGATACCATGTGTCTGGCACCAACCTGCCTGCGACTGCCGTCACCGGCGTGAAGAGGCCCGCCGACGCTGCCGCTACCAACAGTGGCTACCGCAAGTAACGCAGCGCTCTGCCAATCGGCGATGCCCCTGAGGTGGCTTCCGCCATGGCTGAGCACGCCCGCCTGTACAACGCAGCCGCCCTTGGTGTCTACCCTCAGACGTACGCTGCCCTCCGGTGCTCCCGTCACGTTCCAGTGCACGTGCGGCCCGGAGGGCGTTTCTTACCTCGTACAGCTCTATTCACGCAAACCCGTCCCTTACCTTTGGATGTTTTGGGAAGTGCGTTGAAGCCTGTTCACCTGCAATCAAATGCTGACTTTTCAAAACGTTATGTTTGTGTTCATATGCCGTTACACCGGTAAACCTGTCATATTTGGTGTTTGTCTCGGCTTGATGCCAGGATACATATTTGCAGGTTCTGAGCTTCGTTGGTACGATGAACGTAAAGATGTGGATCCGCTTCGACATAATACAAAATATCCTTGGAACCGGTGGTAAGCTGTCTTCAGTGAAAGGGTGGCGAACATCATGCATCCCAATTTTTCACCATTCCATGCAGTTCATAGCCACGCCTTTTGGAAGACTTATAGTCGTCTTGTTTTTAAGCTTGACGTCCACGAACTTCTGCAGACTCTGGCATCAACGGACGGGAGTTGGCCTTCAACTATTTTAATGTGTTGAGTGCAAGCTTCGAACACGAATCACTTTTGTGCTACGTGATACGAGGATTTGTGCGGTGGTAAGAGTTATGGTTGAGAAAAGACTTGGATCGAAGAACGTGGAAGTAGCGCCATAACCAGATGAGCATATTGGAGAAATTACGAAGTCCAGGGCGAATATAAAACACCATGAGAAAGGGCTAATACGCCAGCGCAGGACAATCCTCGGGCTCAGCAAGCGCGCAAGAGCAAACATCTACGCCTCTCGACGTAATTCAAAACGATGCGCACATTAAAGAGGATAATTGATAATTTCTTATTTTCCGAGTGCAGTATTTTCCACTAAAATCTTGACCATTAGTGCAGTGAGCTGATTTTACAGAGAGCTAGAAACTCTTTGAACCAGGGTGGGTATGAAAATGTCGTCGCAAAAAGACCGTGCGCGAGTGAAAAAATCAGTTCACAAAAGATGAACTGATGAACTCGTAACTGATAGTTCAACAAACAAAGACATGTACTTCAAGTTTGCATGGACCGTAACATCATAAACATGACAAAACTGTTTTTCAACATCTTAGGCCATTCAAGTGGAACAGAATACATCAAAGCATCGTAATTTCATGACAGTGTAATGGGCATAAGAGATTGTTGACACCAAAAATTTCATGCTGCACTTCGCAGTTCCCTCCACAGCACTTTTAACACAAACCAAAGCAAAGGGAATTCAATAACAAAAATAACAACAGAAGATTCAGCAAGCATAAACGCTCAAAGAACGAAAGCATTGGACTCTTACACATCAGCCCATCGCAAAGTCAAACGCAGAAGACATACGTTTGGCTTCGTTAAGATAGATTGAGGGAAAACAAACATTTTGCCATGGTTCATCATAAAATAGCAATGTTTATTACCATACCCTACACTCGAAGACTTAGATATGTCATTATTGAGCAACCGCCATGAGCCAAGAAAACGGTTAACCGAGGTTTTAACGTGGCAAACATGGCCGGTAAAAGTAAGTTCCGTACTTCCATTGTTCTTTCTCGTTCCCTTCGTTCCCTCGAATTTTTCCACTCTTGGGTGCATATCAGACATGTTTGGGCGGCTGGCGAATTGATCCAATGTATGTATGAAATACGTGCAAGCGTGCAGTTGGAGCATCTTGCAGAGAAATTGGTCAGCATTCTAAGCAACAGATGGTACTTCTATGGGCAATCGAAAAGTAAGGAAAAAAAAGTGTTATGACTTATGACGTATGATAGCAAGAAACACGGAAGTAGTTCAATAACTATAAAGATTGATACTTCTCTGGCAAAATGTTGTAATCATGGGGTTTGGCTTAAAAGCTCTTGACACGAATGCTCACACGGTGAAGTTCTGTTAGCAAATTTAAT
The DNA here is from genome assembly GCF_011947565.3 of Pollicipes pollicipes. Classification (NCBI taxonomy): domain Eukaryota; kingdom Metazoa; phylum Arthropoda; class Thecostraca; order Pollicipedomorpha; family Pollicipedidae; genus Pollicipes; species Pollicipes pollicipes. The sequence continues at coordinate 74,906 of NW_023596648.1, read as the reverse complement.
TTAGCAGACATTACTTGAATTTTTCACTCTTGCAGTTTCGGGAGTGATGCAAATTAGTGGCTAAGTTTCCTCGGGAAAAAGAATAGACGTGGAATGAAATTCTCTATCAAGCCTTGCTGGTGCTTGCACAAGCTTTACTTTCGTGGCGTGGTCATGAGACCAAAAAAATAGGGGATGCGTGAAACCTTGCATTTGGAAATCAACTGCCGATCGTGATGCATTCTGTAAAGAAACCAAACATAATGCGTGCAAGCAGCTAGACCCCGCTTGGGTTCTTGAGTTTGGAGGTACCTGGCACCCTTCCTCTGTGCATACACATACATGATTCAGATGTAGGTGAGGCACGACACAGCCATAGATGCCCAGTTTCTGCGGAGCCTCGATTATGCTTGGTGGTTTCATGCGAGCTCGGTTTTGGATGACGTCTGAAAACCTGATAAAGGGAAATAGGGGTTTGACATGTGCGGTTAGACAATGTTAGGCAGGAGTGAAATTCACATGAAATATGAGGAAAAGGAGTGAAAAATACTTCCCCAGAGGATGGTTATGGGTCCCTGCCAATCTATCTCCCATGGGCTTCTGTTATTTAAGAAAAGTGGTGTTTTTGTTTTTGTGTGCATTTTGCATGCTAACATCCTACTTGTCATATCAGTTTGATATCAAAACAAGAGGGAAATTGCATGCGCAGGTCTTGATACCTGGTAACTCAACTGTTATGGTGCAGGCGTTTGACGAGTTGTAATCATGCCTGAGATGAACTTGGCATAACATGGCACAATGGCAAACATTTATGACTTCTTTTAGATTGTGCACTTTACAGTCATTCTGTCATAAAAAGGTCGTTACTTTAGACAAGAAACATATGTTACTTAAAAAACAAGATATCCCAATTGCATGGATAATTGCAATATCTCCAACTGCAATAATATAATTGCAAGAACAGCAATGGCCGCTGATGTAATGGATGCTCCCTTGTTCGAATGCAGGACAATAGAACAGTGCTAGAATGTACGCAGGTGGGCAAACCAAATATATGCGGCAACTGGGTGAGGCACCCAGTGACTACGTATGTCGAGATATGTCCTGACGCTATTACCGTGAAAACACTAATGAGCTCCCGCATCCTTCATCGTCGACTTTGCGAGGGTAGTTCTCACGGATGTATGCCCACAGTGTTCTCTTGAGATCATTAGAGGCGCTGAAAGCTGCCATATTATTAAAGGCATTTCGTTGTTTATATCGCTTTAAATGAGTTGTAACTTTTTGAAATGCCCACAAGGAATACACACATCCATACCTGCAGATGATGGTAGAAGGGACCCGGATTTGAATTGTTGTTTGTCTAACATATTTGAACCAGAGGAGGAGTAGTACAGCCAGTTTGGCATATAAACCAGTCACGATAGGTGCAATTAGCTTTCCGCATTATGGCGTTGCACAAAAAGGAACAGTAAGAAATAACCCAAACTCCTCCTGTCGAACATCCTATACGCTTTCATGTCACATTGCTAGGAGTGTGGTGATTTCCTGCCTATCTGTCGCCTTTGGCTTGTGTTATTTAAGAAAGGTGATGCATTTTTTTTTATTTGTATTCTCCCATGCTAATCACCCTACTTGTCCTATCAGCTTGATATCAGAACTACAGAGAAATTACAGGCGCAGGTCACGATACCTGGTGACTCAGCTGTTATGGTGCAGGCTGTTAACGAGTTGTAATCATGCCTGAGGTAAACTTGGCATGGCATGGCACAACTGCAAACAATTATGACTTCTTTCAGATTATGTGCTTTACAGCTATTCTGTTACAAAAAGGTGGTTAGTTTAGACAAGAAACATATATTACTTAAAAACAAGATATCCCAATTGCATATATATAGATATAGGTGTGTTTATATATATATATATATACACATATATATATATATATATATATATATATATATATATCCCCTCTCTGCATTAAAAATGGAGAAATGTATTACTTTTTAGCACTTTGGTTTCCTCCAGCATTTTTACGCTGCAGCTCGATGGGATGAATATTTTGAGCATAGAATAATTATGACTGATGAATCCTTAAATAAGTTTGCTTCTTAAAACAAGCAATGATAAATGATATGAAACGCTTACTTTTTCATGCCGCGCTCCATACAAAACCCTGCAGTTAAACACATTTGACATTTACGTGTTTTGGGTGATAAATAGATATTACTTTAGTCGCAACAGTGGCAGATGCAGCGTATCTCTTAATTTGTTATCGGTGGGAAAAGTATCTGCTAATTAGTGCACATGGTATGATCAGTACTCGCTTGAAAAGCATTTTCTTATCAAAGTGTAACCTCCGTTAGTTTAAATGCATATGTTACAAATATTCCTACGACACTGCCTATGCTGTACAACAGGATAAGGAGACAACGAAGGAGACAATGGAAAACACGGAACTTATTTTTACCGCCACTTTTGCCCTGTTAGAACCCTCGGTTAAGCCGTTTTCTTGATTCATGGCGGTGCTCAATAACGACAAATCTAAGCCTTTCGAGTGTCGAACTCACCAGGCTACCGTGACAAAGCTATTCTAATGCCGACACATAGAGCTTTGGTACAGAACTAACGCAGCTAATACGGAAGTGTTTGAAGGCGAAGTTTTGCCCTATGGAGATGTTTATCATGCACACCTCTTACTTATTTACGCATGTTACTGATATACGCATTTTAATCTTGTAGGTTGGTGGGCATGATTTATATTTATATTTGCGGGGCGAGTGGGATGACACTGTCTGCCAGCAGATCATGCAAAAAGTGCTGACTTTGTTTTGGGGGGAGCAGGAAGAAGCCAGTAAGTCACCATTGGTTCAAGTAATTGCTTACCTCACCTGCTTTTAACAAATGATTGGTAACCAGAGTTAGCCATTTTCCGTTTTAATCCATCGAGTTTTTTCATAATACAACTTTTGATGGCACAAGGCATGCAACGGGCTTATTTTATTCTATATTCTTAATTATTTACCCCAATTACTTGAAGTGGTCCCTCATGGCTGCTTCAACAGGATGTTTATGGTGATGGTTTCCTGACCTGGCAAATGATTCTACTGTATATATGCACTATATTTTTAACCCAGGGATACTCTAATCCGCATAGCAAATATAATATGAGTTTAATATTAGTATGTAACAAATAGTCAGACCATCCCATTTAAAATGTGAAGCCAACATCTCAAACTTTGTCATGAACTATGAGTAAAAAACCCTAAATAAATGCCTTTGGTGCAGCTGAAAAAGCAAGCAACAATACTAGCATGGTCATCCGCAAGTTATGTTACTTTTGGAGAAGAGTGATTGTTTTGTGGAGGATACTCATTATTGCCCTTGCCATGGGTTAACCATAGCAAACAAAATAAGCTGTCCAGGGTGGTTTTAAGTGTTTTGATTTGTGTTGTCATGTTTTGTGATGTCAGCAAGCATACACAAGTGAACTGAACACAATTGCAAGTTGAAACCAGCCAAAACTTCGCTTTATCGTGTTTTTAGTAGAAACGCTGCGGTCAACAGATAGGTGAGTTGAGATGATATTCAAAGTATGGGCTACTCTAAGTTAGGTTATGTTGGTTAAGTGCATGGGAAATGGCAATAGATACAGTGCAAGGATCCAGTAACTCACAACTGCTGCTGTGATACAAACAGGTTAGACAGGATGAGATGAAGTAAGGCCTCTTTAGGTTAGGCATAGTTATGCTACTTTCATCGTAATAAGTATTGGTATTGTGTAAGCAACGATTACAAAATTTTTGTTTTCCCTCGCCCCATCTTAACAGAAGCCAAACGTATGTCTATAGTGTTTGACTGGCGATTGGCTGATGTGTAGGCGTTCAATGATTTTTTTGTTTTTTATGTTTTCTGAATTTTCTGGTTTTTTTGCTATTGAATTACTTTTCTTTGGTTTGTGTTAAACGTGCTGGGGAAAGCAACTGCAAAGTGCAGCATAAAATTATTGGCGTTAATAATTTGTTATGCCCATTACACCGTCATGAAATTATGATGCTTTAATGTATTCTGTTCCACTTTAATGGCCTAAGATCTTAAAAACCAAGAAGTTTTCTCAGGTTTTGGATATTACGTCCATGCCAACTTGAAATACATGTCTTTGTCTGCTGAACCAGCAGTCACGAGATCATAAGTTCAATGTTTTGTAACTTGATTTTTCACCCCCGCACGGTCTTTTTGCGACGGAATTTTTCACTCCCACCCTAGTTCAAAACCGATTCTAGCTCTCTGAAAAACCAGCCCAATTGTAACTAATGGTCAAGATTTCAGTGAAAAATACTGCTCTTGGCAAACAATCAGTACTTATGAATTGTGCTCATGAATACGACATCGCTACGTCAAGTATGTCATCGAGTACGTCAAGGGGCGCAGATGTTTGCTGTTGCGCGATTGCTGAGCCCGAAGATTGTCCCGCGCTTGCGTTTTACCCTTTTCTCGTGGTGTTCTGTATTCGCCCTGGACTTTGCATCATTTTCTTTCTATTTATATATGTGGTTATGGCGCTACTCTTATGTTCTTCGATCCCGGTCTTTTCTCAATCATAGCTCTTACCACTGCACGAACCCTCGTATGACGTAGCGCAAAAGTGATTGGTGTTCGACACGTGCACTCAAGTTTATTAGTATTAAATTGTATTATTCTATTTATTATTGTGTTTATTATTTATTTATTAGTTATTTTTATTACTAGAATGGTTTAAGGCCAACTGCTGTCCGTTGATGCCACAGTCCGCAAAAGTTCACGGACGTCGGGTTTAAAAGCAAGACGACTTGAAGTGCTCAAAAAGGCGCCGCAGCTATGAACTGCATGGAATGGTGAAAAATTAGGATGCATGTGTTCGCCACCCCTCTCACTTAATACAGCTATACCACCGCTTCCAAGCATATTTTGTATTACGTCGAAAATATGACAGGGTTCCGGGGAAACGGCTTATGAACACAAACGGAGCGTTTGGGAGCGAGTCAGAGATGAAATGTCAGCATTTGATTGCAGGTGAGCAGGCTCAACGCACTTACCAAAACATCCAAAGGTAAGGGAGGGGTTCGGGTAAATAGAGCTGTATGAGTAAGAAACACCCTCCGGGCCGTACGTGCACTTGAACGTGACGGGAGCGCCGGAGGCAGCGTACGTCTCAGGGTAGGCACCAAGAGCGGCTGCCGTTGTACAGGCGGCGTGCTCAGCCATAGCGGAGGCCGCCTCAGGGGTATCGCCGATTGGCAAGAGCGCTGCGTTACTTGTGGTAGCCACTATTCGTATCAGCAGCGTCGGCGGGTTCTCTTCACGTCGGTGACGGCAGCCGCCGGCAGGTTGGTGCCGGGACACGTGGTATCCAAACTCGTCCACAACATAGTCGACCGTCTGTTTCACACCATAGAGGTCGGCGTAACTAAACGAGCCGACGATAGGAAAGACGGGGATTTTACCGCCGAAATGGGTGCTGACACCGTTGACCTGGGGGTAGACACTGGCCGGGACGTTGGCAGCGAAGCCGTTATAGGCGGCAGAGGCGTATTTGGGGGCGGCCAAGTTGGTCGAGTATCTGGAGGCGTCCTGTTGTACCGAGTAGGCCTGGCCGCTGTAGGGCTGGGCGTACTGGGCAGCCGCGACGGCCAGGACAGCGCACACTGCCATCTGAAAAGGACAGAGTCCACACAAGATTTGTTGTTGAAAAGAGCTGGAACAAGAAAAGCAGTTCCAAAGAACTTTGCTGGCTTGAAATAATAGTAGACAAGGCCTGTCATATATTTACCGAGCCTTTGGTGCCGAGTGGAAAGTTGAGATCGCAATATTTGTAAAACATCTGTGAGATAAAAGGCATTTCCTTCACGTTAACATCCTTTGGAGTTGGTGTCACCTTGGAGTTAATGTCACCGTGCGGGCATATAACGGCTGCGTGCGTTGTTGCAACAAAGCAGTGACTTTGGAGAATCATTTTTTGAAACTCTAAATCACTTCTGGTTAAAGGGGCTGTATCACATTTGTTCTCTGAAGTTTACAGGCACGGCCATGTCCGGTTTAAGACTTTAAATTCTCTTCTCTCTGAGCTCGATACACCTGAACTTGCAGAGCCTGGTAAACGTCACAACACCAATAGGAATTTTACCCAGGCACGTATGCCATCATAGAAGTCGGGGTGAAAATCTCCTATCTTGTACTTATAGTGAGGATATGGCCATTTAACCATTCTTTATGCTGATGCATGCATGAGAAGGACAATGGACAACGATGGGGCAAGACTACACGAACCTTGGAGTCTATTCGCCGAGGCTTAAGTCGCACAGGGGACCCCTCGGTGCGGTATGTGCTAGGTGCTCGAACGGGGACCGCATAACGGGATATTTGGCCTTTTCATGGCTGGGTGCGTTTAGCCTGCCCTGGACTCGGGGCTTGCAAAGTCCCATGGGGTCGCATTTCGCATTTAACCTTAGGGAAGTTACTACTACCGTAGGGAAGTTAATCCATAGGGAAGTTACTACTACTACTAGCGAATGCTTAATTCATGACGATTCTCTGCAGTCTAGAACTATGACCCTGTCTGGTCCAAGACTTCAAATCCTCTTGTTTCTGAGCCTGAGGCACGTGAGTAAAATAATGAGGCACGCAGAATGAAGGACAATGAAAAACGGTGGGGGCAAGACTACACGCGCCTGAGGGTCTATCCGCCGAGGCTTAGCCCGGGACCTCTCCTTGCGGTATTTGCTAGACGTTCGGACGGGTGCCGCATAGGGGTGCATCCGACCTATCCATAACTGGCGCGTGCAGCCTGCCTTGGACTTGGAACTCGCAAAATCTCGAAGGGTTGCCTTGCCGCATCTAGCCATAGGGAAATCGTTTGCTGACTAATGCTTAATTCATTGTTATTCTCTGCATTTTACAACCATAACACATAACGCATACGAGGGACGCAGGATAAAAGCAAGCAGGGATTGCAATAACAATGTTGCGATCACGCACCGCCTTACGCCATAGGTTAACACAGCTATGTGAACACGTGCTAGGTGAGGTGGGCATAACTCTGAGAAAAATAATACAGGAACAGAGTCGTGATCGAAAATGTAACTGCAAAGGCAACGATACTGTCACAAAAAAAGAAAAAATGTCAACAACACCCACGACAAAAAAACAACAAATCACACGCATGGAACGTTCGATGGTCATTCAATGGTTGACTTTCGCCGTCCGCTACATCGAATTTTGCGGCGGGTCAGATCCTTTGAGCAATATTCAAAAGCATGCGAACAATTATTAGCGAGCTTTGTATATCATGCATGAAGGTTGCCTCAATATTTCCAATTGTGGAAAGTTCCTTGAAGCTGTTGATTGGGACTGGATCTCCTGGTTAAATGAAACAGCTTAATCGTGATGCACATCGGTAGCAAGCATCGCAAGCGGAGGACTCACCAGGAATTTCATGGCTGAACTCGCTGGGGTCCTGTGATGCTTGTAGACCGGTGCCGGCCAGCTTTATACCAGCTGGGAGCCATTCTAACTCGGAGCCACACCCGTGACCGGAGGTAACACTCGCATGTTGCGGGATGTTTAGTCGGCTGCCTCACGGCGGTCGGTGATTGCCCTCGTTTCCCCGTCCCCCAAGGTCGGAGAAGGGTCCCATCCCCTCATGCAAATTGCTGAGTGATGAGCCTGTTGCTGGAGAGCTCTGCTGGCAGTGCTACAATGTGTTGTGATGCTTTTAAGACCGTAGAGTGTTAGCACCGGCGTGGTACGAGCCGCCTCAGATGGAAATACGGGCGCCGTCCTCAGATAATCGTACCTGTAGTTTTCCTTGCTGTGTCTGACCATGGGTAAGTCATTTGCTTCGTACTACTGGTAATATGACGTCAGTGGCCGTGTGGCCTGTATCACCAATGGATCAACGACCACGGTTCTTCTCGGCGCCGGACGCTTGCCTCGTCCGTTCCGTGTGTTATGTAAGAGATTGTTCGGGTGCCAGGCTGGGTGAATTTGGTTGGAATAGTTCAAGTTCATTTTCAGCAAGAATACAGACGCGTGTAGTACACCAGCAGCCTGCCAGCCTGCTCGCGGTAGGATTAATTTTACACAAACAAGACGCTCACATATAAAAAACAGAACGCTGGCCTTATTCGCCGCGTAAGTCGGTTGGGTTGGGTCATATGTGGTGTCGGCTATGTTGTCTCGTGGGGTTGATTGTGGAATATTTATACAGTGTAGGTCAAGCATACGAATGCCTTCAATCACACAGAAGCTTATCAACATCACCGTTGACTTTGTTTGACACCAATAAGATGCTCACGAAAAACAGGCCGCCGTGGCGATCCCCATCCCTTTGCCATCCATTTGCTGGTACTGATTTAGATGTTGTCTTTAGCATTATGGACCAGCTTTGCAAAGCTCTATCTATCTACTTATGTATGCAAGTCAACGTGACAGACCAGATTAAAGGCGGTGAAATCGAATATTGGCGAAAAGGAGAAGAGGGCGCGTCGCTCATCTCACTCTACCAACGTCCAGCTACTTAACAATTTGAGTTCCTGAAGGAATTGTGTCCTGTAGGAGGACAAACGTTTATGCAAAAATGGTCCACAACCGTCCAGCTATGCAGTCAGTATCTGACCTTTACACACTGGCAACACTCATACTTTGCCTTTATTCAGCAGCATCTCGCATTATGCCCGCATCAAGAGTCCCACTCACCCAAATGACCATTAACATCGACCGAGACAAAACGAGCCATGCTCTGATATTTACACCGTGCTATTGACAGCGCTAACCGCAATCTCCCATGCCATAAAGATAATTCGTGGGCAAATGGCCTACTCCATACTAGCTAAAGGTTGGGGTATCTTGGAGATCATTGAATATGAGTAGGCTTACGCACATCGGTTTAGGAACAGAGGTGAGCAGGTCCCCACTTTTCGAGGCGAAAGTGGGGTGTCAGCAGTCTTAAATGTCTCTCATCCATCTTCAAATGTAAGCTGTATTGAACCTACTTTTGCACTACATTAAAAATGCATGCCGATTTATCCAGTTCACCAGCGACCCTTCTCAAGCCGCACTGAATACAATCGCTTCGTGTCGTAAATGGCAGGCAGCATGTTATTCTATCATGAACGGCGAACGGACCTGAGCAAACAGAGGCCCCCGTGGCGTCAGAAAGGCACATTAAAAGAACAAGATAACAAAGTCTTAGACCCGGTTTTAACGGTGGGCCACGCCATAGGGTCACGATGAGTCACGATGCGTCACGATGAGCTGTTTTATGTCATCAGGAGATCCAGTCCCAATCAGCAGCCTGAAGCAGCTTTTCCAACACCTGGAGGTATTAAGGAACCTTCATATATGATATACAAAGCTCACTAGTAATTTTTCGCAAGCTTTTAAATGCAAATTTCTGCCAAGTGTAGCAATTTTTTTCATGTAAGAATGATTTTGATCATACCATCGGTTCATTGTCTTACGGAATGCTTGTATGACGTCATTGTCACTGCGAAAGTTGTCACGCAGAGTTGCCGCTGTAGCTGACCGCGGACTCACTTGTAGTGATTTGACATGCCGCACGGTGGCAGCGTTCATTATGAACACGAATTAAATCTACGGACGTGTGTGCGTGTAATTTGGCTGTTTTTTCGTGGTATTGTTGCATATTTTCGTGACATCATTTTTACTTTTGCAGTTGCAATTTAGATTACGGCCCTATTCCTGGGTTATTTTTTCTGTATTTCGTCTGCCTCATCTACCAATTGTCCGGAAAGCTGTGTGACCCATGGCGTAAAGCGGCCCATGATCTGGACGTTTTCCGTTGCGTTCCTTCTTCCTTTATCCTCTACTCGTCGGGATGACAATGAAAGTAGGTTTCATGTGATGTGGCTTATGATGGCATACGTATCTGGATGAAATTTCCTTATTCGTTCTTTTCGGTACTCGGTTGCAAAAGTTCACGTGCCTCAGGCTCAGAAAAAAAGGATTTGGAGTCTTGAACCAGACAGGGTGGTGGTTCTAAAGTGCAGAGAGTCATCATGAATAAAACATTCGGTAGCAAGTAACTTCCCTATGGTTAAACGTGGAGGGCGACCTCATGGGATTTACGACCCCATGGGGCTTATGCAAGTCCCAAGTCGAGGGCAGGCTAAACGTGCTAGCCATGAATAGGCCAAATATCCCGTTATGCGGCCGCCGTTCGAACGCCTAATGAGGTTTCAATGGAAAATATAGGACTGGGCCTTTGTCTGCTAATGTTTGAAGCAGCAACGTTCTTTGGAATCGTTTCTTTTATTCCAACTCCTTTCAACAACAAATACGGCCGGGGCGTTGGTTTCGCTGCCGAATGCCCCGGCCGGCCTCCGCCCGCAGGACGACGGGTCTCAGCCCCAAATTCGACAGCAAAAGCCCCGTCTTTCCTATTAAGGGCTCGTTTAGCTACGTGGATCTCAGTGGTGTAAAACAGACGGTCGACTACGTTGTGGACGAGTCCGGCTGCCGTGTGTCTGGAACCAACCTGCCGGCGGCTGCCGTCACCGACCATGAAGACGCTCGCCGAAGACTGCTGCTACTTAAGAGCGGCTACCGTAAGAAATGCAGCACTCTGCCGATCAGCGACACCCCTGAAGTTGCCGCCGCCAAGGCTGGGCACTCCCGCCTGTACAGCGCAGGCGCTCTCCCCGTCTACGCTCAGGCGCACGCTGTTTCCGCCGCTTCCGCCACGTTCCAGGGCACGTATGGCCAGGAGGGCGTTTCTTACTCGTACAGATCTATTCACGCGAGCCCCCTCCCGCACCTTCGCCTTTCGTAGAAGGCTAGGAAAGGAGGAAAGAAATAGAAAGTGCTCTGAGCCCGCTCACATTCGATCAAATGCTGACTTTTCATCTCTGATTGGCTTCCGAACGTTCTGTTTGTGTCCATATGCAGTTACACCGGAATCCTGTCATGTTTGGTGTTTTGTCTCAGCATGATGTAAGGGTACGTATTCACAGTTTACCGAGCTTGGTTGGTACGAGGAGCATAAAGATGTGGGTCGTGTTCCACGTAGTAAAAATATGCTTGGAAGCGGTGGTATGGCTATACTCAATAAAAGGGTGGCGAACACATGCGTCCTAATTTTTCACCATTCTATGCAGTTCACAGCCATGCCCTTTGAAAGATTTAAAGTTCTCTTGTTTTTCAGCTCGACGTCCACCTTTTTAAGCTTCTGCACGCTATTTTGGACAGACTATTTCGAAGTCAATCAGACATCTACGACGCCTTCGAAGCATCACGCACATGAAACCACCGCGTCTGGCCGTGCAGTGCTCAAGGTCAATACGAATATATTATAAAACAAGTAGTGTCTGGCATACATCCAGGACGATTCTTGGCATCAACGGACAGCAGTTGGCCTTCAACTGTTTTAATGTGTTGAGTGCATGATTCGAACATGAATCACTTTTGTGCTACGTGCAACGAGGATTTGTGCACTGGTAAGAGTTATTATTGAAAGAAGATTGGGATCGAAGAACGCATGAGTAGTCCATAACTAGATACGTAAATGAAAAAAAGCCAGCAAACCAGCAAACATTCACGCCTCTACGTACTCAAACGATGCTGTATTCATGAAGTTATTTGATAAATACTGATTGTTTTTCGAGGATGGTGTTTTCGATTTAACTTTACACCACTAGTTAAACGAAGGCTGATTACACGTTGGTGGAAAGGTGGAGAGCACATGCATCCTTTTTCACCTTTCCATGCAGTTCACAGCCAGGCCTTTTTTAATACTCAGTCCTCTTGTTTTTAAGCTTGACGTCCGCGAACTTCTGCAGACTATTTTGGACAGACAACTTCGAGGTCAATCAGACATCCACGATGCCACAGAAACATCACGCAAATGACACCACCTCGTTGGCCGTGCAGTGCCAACGAGGTGGTGTCAATACGAATATAATTATACAACTGTTCGGGTCTGGCATATATCAGCACGATTCGTGGCATCAACAAACAGTAGTTGGCCTTCAACCATTTCAGTGTGTTGAGTGCAAGCTTCGAACACTAATCAATTTTGAGCTACGTGACTAAAATGATATCTGTTTATCACCCAAAACACATAGGTGTCAAATGTGTTCAACCGCAGGGTTTTCTACGGAGAGCGGCATGAAAAGGTAAGCATTTCATATAATTTGTCATTGCTTGTTTTAAGAAGCAAATTTTTTATTGATTCCTGAGTCATGATTATTCTATGCTAAAAATATTGATCCCATCGAACTGCAGCGTGAAAATGCTGGTGGAAACCAAATGTGCTAAACACTAATATATTTCCCGATTTTTAATAGAGAGAGATCTATACACACGCACAGACAGATATATATATATATATATATATATATATATATATATATATATATATATATTAAGATACATGCACTTGGGATATCTTGTTTCTCGAGATAATGTACTAGTTTCCTTTCTAAATTAACCACCTTTTTGTAACAGAATAGCTGTAAAGCACATAATCTGAAAGAAGTCATAATTGTTTGCAGTTGTGCCATGCCATGCCAAGTTTACCTCAGGCATGATTACAACTCGTCAACAGCCTGCACCATAACAGCTGAGTCACCAGGTATCGTGACCTGCACCTGTAATTTCTCTGTAGTTCTGATATCAAGCTGATATGACAAGTAGGTCATTGGCATGGGAAAATACAAACAAAGAAATACATCACGTTTCTTAAACAACCGAAGTCCAGGGGCGATAGATAGATAGATAGACAGGAAACCACCACACTCCTAACAATCTGACAAAAAAGCGTCTAGGATGTTCGACAGGAGGAGTTTGGGTTATTTTTTACCGTTCCTTTTTGTGCAACGCCATAAAGCTGAAAACTAATTGCACCATTCGTGGCTGATTTTATATGCCGAAACTGGTTGTACTGCCCCTCCTCTGTACAAATATTGTAAGACAGGCACAATTCCAGTCCGGTCTCCCCTGCCTTCATCCGCAGGTATGGATGTATATTCCTTGTGGGGGTTTCAAAAAAGTTTCAACTCACTTGAACTGATGTAAACAAACGAAATGCCTTTAAATAATATGGCAACTATCGGCGCCTCTAATGATCTCAAGAGAACACTGTGGGCATACATCCGTGAGAACTACTTTCGTAAATTCGACGATGAAGCGTGAGTGAGCTCAGTAGTGTTTTCACGGTAATAGTGTCAGGAGATGTCCCGAGTTACGTAGTCACTGGGTGCCTCACCCAGTTGACGCATATATTTGGTTTGCCCACGAGCATACATTCTAGCGCTGTTCTATTGTCCTGCATTCGAACAGGTGAGCATCCATTACATCATCTGCCATTGCTGTTTTTGCTCCGTAGATTGCGGGGATTCTGCGTCTAGAACTGTTCGTGTTGCTTCTGTCGCTGGTCAGTTCTGGAAGAGCATAACGTTCGAGGCGGGCACGAGCGGACCATTTTCATTTTCACCTCCTTTCGATCTACTCCATTCATCATTTCTGCGGCCCATTACGCCTTCAAGGCAAGGAGCCCCGGAAGTTGAACACTAGGAGGGCACCTTATTATTACTGGTCTAGGTCTGAAGGGCCATTTCGGTCCAGTGCAGAATGTCTTCCGGCTTCTGTTCTGGCGGCACGGAGGCCCGTTGGTCGATCCGGAGACACTTTAAAAGGATGCATCATACCATAAACATGTGCTCTCACAGTTGCACTCCATAAGCACGTGGGGAGAGGGGGACTGTAAGCAGTCGCGCAGAAGAAGCAAGGCTATGTAAAGTGACGGAATGAAGTCCTTGCTACTAAATAAACCTTGGATTTCTCCTCACTACCCTCGTCAGCCGTTCACTGCAGATAAAATGCTGACTTTTATTACATGAAGCAGTTGTATCCAGAAAGTTTCAGGCGGATCGCTGGTAGACTAGGCAAATCGGATCAAGTTTTAAGGTAGAGCAAAATAAATTTCAACGCCAGTGCGGCAGTGAGTCCCGCATGAAATACCGGTGCACAATTTTCTAGCAGTGGCTGGATGTAAGTAACATACACACGAACAAGCTGTTCCTGTGGTGGTTGGTGTTTCTTCATTACGTAGAGCATATATAGAGCTTTCGACGCTTTGGTTACAATCCCATCCACATGTGCTTGCCATGACATTTCATTTAATATTGCTACACCTTAAGGCTTAGTTTTGGGGGCAGTGGGCAGTTTTTTAACTGAATCATGATATCTGTTAGTGCTAATGGTTTTTGGCTGTGAAAAATGCATGACTTGACATTGTCAGTGTTCAATATCATCCTGTTTGCTGTTCCCCAATCACTTATCTTGTCTTTGTGCTCTTGCGAATGGCAGTGCCGATCTACTTGGGCAATTCGGCACGCCCCGTAGATGGTAAGGTCATTTACATACTTCAGAGATGTCCAATGTGTTCAAATTCCGTGTTTTGGATAGAGAACTATGTGAAACGGGACGCGTTTTACGTCATGTATCAGTGTTTGTTTTTAACAGCGAAGCTTTTTATGAATTCATGACTTATAATTATTCCCAGCCTAGAATATTGATTTCTTGAAGTTGAAGCCGGAAAAACCTGTTCAACACCATATGTGCTTATAGATACCATTTTTTTCTCATTGTTAATAAATATATGCAGTTGAAATACTTTGTATTTCTAGGTAATGTATCAGCTTCCTGCTAACTTGACGACATATTTTATCTTGTGTAGCTGTAAAGCACACTACCTGAAAGAAGACAAGTGTTTGCGATAGTGCCATGTCATGCTAACTTTGGTTCAAGCATGATTGCAACTCGTTAATTTCCTGCACCATAACAATGGAATCAACAGCCATAACGCCTTGCGCCTGTGATTTCTCTTTCGTTCTGATATCATACTGTTATGAAAAACAGGTGATTGGCACAGCAAAGTGCAAACGAAAACAGCTACGCTTTTTCAGATACCGGCAGCCCCAGGGAGGTGGACCGTAAAGAACCTACTACGTTTTTTAAGAGTCTTGTCGAAAACGTCTGATGAATTCGGCGGGGAGGTGGGTCCGTATATGCCGTTTCTTTTGTGCAACACTATAGGGCTGAAATCAAAGTGCACCAATCGTGGCTGGTCTTAGGTGTTCCTCTGTCTGTACTTGCCGCTCGCGTGATTAGATTTTGTCAGACAAACTCAATTTCCTGTCTGGCCCCTGTCACCTCCATCTCCTGGTGTGGGTTTTTTACATTTGTGTTGTGTGCCATCAAAAAACATTCCAAATGATCTCAGGTGATGTGAAAAAAGAAATGAATTGAAACATAATGGTACATTTGAGCGCCTAGAACGATTTCAAGGGACCAATGTGTGCATCCATAGGCAGCAACTACTTTTGCAAAGTCGACGATGAATCATGAAGCAGCTGGTTCGTGTTTTCACGCTTATGGCGCTTGCAGACATACGGAAATCTGCAGTTATAGAGTGCCTAACTCAGTTGATGACATTACTTGGTTTGCCTACATGCATACATTCCGGCAGTGTTCTATTGTACTGCAATTGGAGAGGGGATCATCCCTTATATCCGCGGCCATTGCTGTTCTTGCTCCTCAGATTGCGAGTGCGCAGGGTCTAAAACTTCGTAATATTTTTTCTTTCAATGTGCCTTTCTGGCGACACGGGGGTGTCTTGGTCGATCCGTAGACATTTCAAAGAATACATCATGCCATTCTGCGCTCCATAAACATGCGTTGAAGGCACTGTAATCAGCCATGGAGGAGAACCGAGCCTATATGAAAGGACAACAGGGAACTTTTGCTACTGAAGGAACCCTGGGTGTGCCCTCAGTATGTCTGTTCGCCGTTATGAAACCATAAGATGCTGCCATTTACGATATGAAGCAATTGTATACAGTGCGGCTTGAGGAGGGTTGCTGGTGAGCTAGTTAAGTCGGCATGCATGTTTAAGATCGTGCAAAAGTAGTTTAAATACAACTTGGATCTTAAGATTGGGAGGGGGGACATTCAAGACTGCTGACCTTCGCTATCGCCTTGAAAAGTGGGGCCCTGCTGCCCCTGTTCCGAAACCGACGTGCATAGGCATGTTCATCTTCAATGACATTCGCAGACACCGCAACTTTTAGCCAGTATGGAGTTACCATTTGCTCATGAAATCCCTTTACGTCAAGGGAGATTGCGGTAAGCGTTGTCAATGGCAGGTGTAAATACCAAAGCATGGCTCATCTTGTCGCAGTCGATGTGAATGGTCAGTTGGGTGAGTGAGACTCCCGTTGCGGGCATAATGCGACAAGCTGCTAAATAAAGGCAAAGCTCGAGTGCCGCCAGCGTTTTCTACTGACTGCCATGTCCGATACTGACTGCGTGGCTAGGCGGTTGCTGAACATTTCTACATGAACGCTTGTCTTGCTACAGGACACAAGTCCCTCGGGAACTCAAATGTTTAGATAGCCGGATGTTGGTTGAATGGGATGAGCGACGCGCCCTTTCCCTCCTTTCGCCAAGATTCGATTTCACTACCTTTAATCTGACATTTCATGTTGACTTCCATACATAAGCAGACAGATACAGCTGTGCAAAGCTGGTCTATAATGCTACAAAGACAACATATATGTTGCTAGCAGCATATGGATGGAAAAGGGACGGGATGGCCACGGTGGCCTGCTTTTCGTTAAAATCTCCTTGGTGTCAAGCAAATTCAACGGTAATGTTGATAAGCTTCTGTTAAATTGCAAACATTTTTATGCTTGGTCTACACTGATTTTAATATTCCACAATTAAATCCACGAGACAACATACATACACCACATATGACCCAACCCAACAAATTGCAGCTCACTCAGCAAATTGCATGAGGGGATGGAGCTTTTCTGCGGTCTTGAGGGGGGCGGGGAAACGAGGGCTTTCACCGGCCGCCGTAATGCAGCCGACTAAACCTCCCCGCAACATGCTAGTGGTGCCGTCGGCGAGGGCGTGGCTCCCAGTTATAGCGGCCCCCAGCTGGTATAAAGCTGGCTGGTACGGGTCCACAATCATCACAGACTCCAGCGAGTTCAGCCATGAAAATCCTGGTGAGTCCTCCGCTTGCGTTGCTTGCTACCGATGTGCATCACGATGAGCTGTTTCATTTCATCAGGAGATCCGGGCTCAATTAGCTTGAAGGAGTTTTCCACACTTGGAGATATTAAGGCAACCTTTATACCTGCCAAACAAAGGTCGCTTATAATTGTTCGCATGCTTTTCGATACCGCTGAAAAGATCCGACTGCCAAAAATTTAAATGCAACTAACCGCTGACGACGACAGAGTCAATGCGAAGTGTTGCCGCGACAGAGTGATCGCTGTAGCGGACGGCGAAACTCACTTGTGGTGCTTTGACGTACCGCAAGGCGACAGTGCTGATATATTAGAGTGAATTGAACATACGAGCGTCAGATGCGCGTGATTTGGTCTTTTCTCGTGGTGTTGTTCACAATTCTTTCCTTTTTCGTGGCAGTATGGCTGCTTTTGCAGTTACGTTTTGGATTACGGCGCTATTCCTGGCTCATTTTTCTCAGGGTTATGCCCACCTCACCTAGGAGGTGTTCGAACAGCTGTTACCTATGGCGTAAGGCGGTCGTGATCGCGACATTTGTTATTGCATAACTTCTTTTTTTATCCTGCGTCCCTCGTAATGCGCTATGCGTTATGTTTGTAAACTGTAGAGCATGATAATGAATTACGCATTAGTTAGCAAGCGACTTCCCGGTGGTTAGATGCAGCAAGGCAACCCTTCGAGACTTTGCGAGTTCCAAGTCCAAGTCAGGTTGCACGCGCCAGTCATGAAAAGGTCGGTGCCCCCTTATGCGCACCCGTTCGAACGTCTAGCAAATACCGCACAGTGAGGTCCCGGGCCAAGCCTCGGCGGACAGACCCCCAGGCGCGTGTAGTCTTGCCCCACCGTTTTCCATTGTTCTTTATTCTGCATGCATCACCCCAAACACGAATGGTTAAATGACCATATCCTCAACATAAGACAACGCAGCCAAAGCGGTGAGGTTTTAACGTGACTTTACGAAGATGGCGCAAATGTCTAAGGAAAATTATTATGGCTGTTCCGATTTTACATGCTTTTAAAGGCAAATGCCTGCTGAATACAACAATCTCGCCATAGGATGATTTTGATCACACTATCGCTTTATTGTGTCATGGAATGTTTTTTATGACGTTAGAGCCATTCCGAGTGTTGCTACGTCAGAGTTGCCGCTGTAGCGGACGGCGACTCACTTGTGCTTTGACATACTGCACGGTGGCAGTGTTGATCTATGAGGGTGAATTGAACCTACGAGCGTTAGGGTGTGTGATTTGGCTGTTTCTCGTGGTATGGTTGCATTTTTGTTGATTGTATTTTTGTTTTTGCAGTTGCATTTTCTATTTCTCGTCGGCATGAAGGAAATGCCTTTTTATCTTACAGATGTTTTATAAATATTGCGATCTCAACTTCCCACTCGGCACCAATTGTTCGGTATATATATATATATATATATATATATATATATATATATATATATATATGACAGGCTTTGTGTACTAATTATTTCAAGCAGCAACGTTCTCTTGGAACTGCTTTTCTTGTTCCAGCTCTTTTCAGCAACAAATATTGTGTTGACCGTCTTTTCAGATGGCAGTGTGCGCTGTCGCGGCCGTCGCGGCTGCCCAGTACGCCCAGCCCTACAGCGGCCAGGCCTACTCGGTACAACCGGACGTCTCCAGATACTCGACGAACTTGGCCGCCACCAAACACGCTTCTGCCGCCTATAACGGCTTCGCCGCCAACGCCCCGGCCGGTGTCTACCCCCAGGTCGACGGTGTCAGCACCCAATTCGACGGTAAAATCCCCGTCTTTCCTATCGTCGGCTCGTTTAGTTACGCCGACCTCAATGGTGTGAAACAGACTGTCGACTATGTTGTGGACGAGTTTGGCTACCATGTGTCTGGCACCAACCTGCCGGCGGCTGCCGTCACCGGCGTGAAAAGGCCCGCCGACGCTGCTGCTACCAACAGTGGCTACCACAAGTAACGCAGCGCTTTGCCAATCGGCGATACCCCTGAGGTGGCTTCCGCCATGGCTGAGCACGCCGCCTGTGCAACGCAGCCGCTCTTGTTGTCTATCCTCGTGCGTACGCTGCCTGCGGCGCTCCCGTCATGTTCCAGTGCACGTACGGTCCGGAGGGCGTTTCTTACTCGTACAGCTCGATTTACCCGAACCCCCTCCCTTACCTTTGGATGTTTCGTTAAGTGCGTTGAGCCTGCTCACCTGAAGTCAAATGCTGACTTTTCACCTCTGACTCGCTCCCAAACGCTCTGTTTGTGTTAATATGCCGTTCCACCGTAAACCTGTCATATTTGGTGTTTGTCTCGGCTTGATGCCAGGATACGTACTTGCAGGTTACTGAGCTTTGTTGGTGCGAGGAACATAAAGATGTGGATCCTCTGCGACGTAATATAAAATATGTTTCGAAGCGGTGGTATAGCGGTATTCAGTGAAAGGGTGTCGGAAACATGCAGTATTGCAATACAAAAACCGCATCATTCTTCATTCTGCCATGCCACAGTACAGCACTGAGGTAGTGCCACAATAACACTGTTGACCCGTACATTACACAAAGTACCACATTGGTTGACTACCCTATGTCAATGCCTGCGAGATAACGGCTAATAAGTTATGAATGGCTGGTAAGAGCTGATTTAACAAAGTTACAGGATTATCACCAGCGAGAATGGTGTTGCACCACGATGGTTGTGTCACGGCTAACTAGTAATTGCACAAATAATCCTAAGCAAGAAAAACTATCTTGGTACCTCAGCCTTGCTATCCTTACCATGGAAATAACAATCCTTTGGCAATTAATTCGTAGCGGTGTTACAAATGTATTCATTTTTGCAGGCAACCGCGAAAACAACAACAAAACAACAGTTACAGATAATCAAGAAAGGAACTACTGTGCACATCGCACGACATTAATGTCAGGACTGCAGCCTTGCAGGCAAGGATAAGTCGATAATACAGCCCAACGAGCAACAATAAATGTTCATGCCGATATTGTCACAACGTAAATCAGTACAACTTTGTGCCACCTGAGACAGCTGTGCGATAGCTATTGTACAGCATAAACAGTGTGGTAACAGTATTTGGAACATATTCATCCAAACTAACAGAGGTTACACTTTGATAAGAAAATGGTTTTCAAGCAACTTATGATCATACCATGTGTACTAACCAGCAGATGCTGTTGTCAGCCATGACAAATTAAGAGATACGCTGCATCTCCCACTGTTCCGACTTAAATGATATATATATATATATATATATATATATATATATATATATATATATATGTATGTATATTTATCACCCAAAACACATAGGTGTCAAATGTGTTCAACTGCAGGGTTTTCGATGGAGAGCGGCATGAAATGGTAAGCGTTCATATCATTTATCATTGCTTGTTTTAAGAAGCAAACTGGTTTACAGATTTATGAGTCATAATCATTCTATGCTAAAAACATCAATCCCATCGAGCTGCAGCGCGCAAAATGCTGGTGGAAACCAAATGTGCTAAAAAGTAATATATTTTCCCATTTTTATTGAATATATATCTATATATATATATGGAATTCATGCACCTTGTTTTTCGAGGTAATATACCAGTTTCCTGTGTAAACTAACCATCTTTTTGTAACACAGAATAGCTGTAAAGCACATAATTTGAAAGAAGTCATAACTGTTTGCAACTGTGCCATGGCATGCCAACTTTACCTCAAGCATGATAACAACTTGTCAACAGCCTGCACCATAACAGTTGAGTTACCAGGTATCATGACCTGCGCCTGCACTTCCTCTTTTGTTCTGATATCCAACTGATATGACAAGTAGGTTATTAGTATGGAAAAATGCAAACAAAGAAAAAGACATTTCCTTTCTTAAATAACAGAAGCCCAACGGAGATAGACAGGCAGAAACCAACCGCAATTCTATCAATCTGGCATGAAAGCCTCTGAGAAGTTCGGCGGGAGGAGTTTGGGTTATCTTTTACCGTTCCTTTTTGTGCAACGCCATAGGGCTGAAAACTAAATGCGCCAATCGTGGCTGCTTTTACATGTCCCCTCTGGCTGTACCGCCCCTGCCTATCCAGATTTTGTTACACAAACTCAATCTCAGTCCGGCCCCTGCTACCTTCATCTGCAGGTATGGATATGTGCATTCCTTGTGGGTGTTTCAAAAAAAAATACAACTCTTTTGAACTGATGTAAACAAACGAAATGCCTTTAAATAATATGGCAACTTTCAGCGCCTGTAATGATCTCAAGAGACCACTGTGTGCATGCATCCGTGAGAACTACCTCCGTAAAGTCGACGATGAAGCATGAGGGAGGCCATTGGTGTTTTCACCATATCAGCGTCAGCAGATACCCCGACATACGTAGTCACTGGGTGCCTCACCCAGTTGACGAATATATTTGGTTTGCCCACTTGCATACATTCTAGTACTGTTCTATTGCCCTGCATTTGAACAGGGAAGCATCCGTTACATCAGCGGTCAATACTGTTCTTGCTCCTTAGGTTGCGAGGGCTCTGGGTCTAAAGCTGTTCGTGTTACTTCTTTCACTTTTCGGTTCTGCAAAAGAATAACGTTCTGAGGCGAGCATGAGTAGACCATTTTCATTTTTACCTTCTTTCGGTCCACTCCATTCATCCTTTCTGCGATCTTTTGCGCTTTCAGGGCAATGAGTCCCCTGAGTTGAACACAAGGAGGCACATTATTATTGCTGGTCTAAGGCTTAAGGGCCAATTCGTTCCCTTTCAAAGTGCGTTCCGGCTGCTGTTCTGGCGGCACAGAGCTGCCTTGGTCGATCCGGAGACACTTCAACAGGATGCATCATACAATAAACATGTGTTCTCACAGTTGCACTCCATAAGATCGTGGGGAGGGGGACTGTGAGCAGCCGTGCAGAAGAATCAAGGCCATGTAAAGTGACGGAATGAAGTCTGTTTCTAAACGAAATTAGGGTTTCCCCTCAATAACCCCATCCGCCTTTTATGGCAGGATAAAATGCTGACTTTTACTACATAAAGCAGTTGTATCTAGCAGGTTTGAGGCAGATCGCTGGTGGACTAGGCAAATCGCATGCATGTTTAAGGTACAACAAAAGGAAGTTCAACGCCAAGAATATCTGAAAATTGCGTTGGTGGTGGTAAACTTTTTGTCGAATGTATGGAGGTGAGCAAACCAAATATCGGCACCAACTAAGTGAAGCACTCAGTGACTGCAAATGTCCCTATGCCTGCGGTCGCTGTAAGCTTGAAAACACTAACTTCGTCTTTCGTGCTTTATCGTGGATTTTATGAAGGAAGTTGTTGCGGATGGATGCACATAGTGGTCCCTCGAAATCATTAGAGGCGCCCTAGAGGCGCCCTATTGCCCTTCCCCGCCACTTTCAGGTAGCATTTCATATCGACTTGCAGACATAAGGAGATAGATTGAGCTATACAAACCTGGTCTCTAACGCTACAGGGACAATATCTTTATCACTAGTAGTAAGTTGATTAAATAGGGATAGGGATGGGGACGGCGGCCGGTGTTTCGTCGGCGTTTCCTCGATGCCAAACGGTGGTCAATGGTTAACAGTACTACATGGTCAACGGTGACTTCGATAAGCTTCATGTGTTGCACAGATGTGTATGCTTGCACTAAACTAATATGAAATATTACACGCCAATTAAACCCACGAGACAACATACATATGTCATGCATGACACAACCCCACGTACTTACGCAACAGACGAGGCCAGTGTTCTATTTTGTTGTTTTTTATTTGTGAGCAGCTCCTTGATGCAACCTTAAGCTTACACTAAGTTTGATAGGCTGCTGCCGTATTGCAGACCATTGCGTTCCTGCTCAAAACTGGCTTGAACTATTCCACGCAAATTCAACCAGATGGGCTTCCCAAAGATGTCTTATATAACACCCGGGACGGACTAGGCCAGCGTCAGGCGCCCACAACAACCGTGTCTGGGGATCCAGTGGCGATGCAGGCTAGACAACCACTGACGTCATATTAGCAACATTCGGTAGCAAATGACTTCTCTATGGCTAGACACGTCAAGGAAAACTCGGGGAGCGACCATCTGCGACAGCGTCCGGCGGCTCGTACTGCGCAGGCGCTAGCATTCTACTGTCTTAAAAGCATCTACAACGTTGTAGCATTGCCAGCAGAGCTTTCCAGCAACAGGCTCATCACTCAGTAGTTTGCATGAGGGGATTGGACCCTTCTCCGATCTTGGGGGACGGGTAAACGAGGGCTATCAACGACCGCCGTGAAGTAGCCGACCAAACCTCCCCCAGCATGCAAGTGTTACCGCTGACCCCGGGCGTGGCTCAACAGTTATGATAGGTTCCAGCCGGTATAAAGCTGGCCGGTACCAATCCACAAGCATCACAGGCAGTGTTCTAGAATTGCCGGCTTTCATTGTAAAGCAACACCCTATGAGGAGGAATTTTTCACTCGTTTTTCTCATATTTGATGTGAATTTCACGCCTGCCTGATATTGTCTAATCGCACATGCCAAGGCCCTATTTCCCTTTCTCAGGTTTTGAGATGTCATCCAAAACCGAGCTCACTTGAAACCATCAAGCATAAACGAGGCTTCACAGAACCTGAACACCATGGCTATGTCCTGCCTCACCTACATCTGAACCATGTCTTTGTATGCACAGAGCAAGGGCGCCTGGTACCTCCAAGCTCAAAAGCCCAAGCGGCTCCAGCTGCTTGCACGCATTAAGTTCGGTTTGTTTAGAAAATGCATCACAATCGGCAGCTATCTGCCAAATGCAAGGTATTCACAAACCCCTATTTTTTGGTCTCACCACCACACCACGAAAGCAGAGCCCGGTGCAAATACCAGCAAGGCTTGGAAGAAAATTTTACTTCACGTGTTTCTTTTTTCCCGAGGAAACTTGGCCACTAAACTGTATCACTCCCGAAATGCAGGAGTGAAAAATTCAAGAACTGTCTTTTAGTTTAAATTTACAAGTGAATATCACCACTTGACCGCTCATGTTAACAAATTTTGAGTCAAATCCGCTGATGTGTTCTGTTTGTGTTCATATGCCGTTACACCGGAAACCTGTCATGTTTGGTGTATTGTCTCAGATTGATGCCAGGGTACGCATTTACAGCTTACCGAGCTTGGGTGGTACGAGAAACATAAAGATGTGGATCAAAATATGCTTGGAACCGGTGATATGTCTGTATTCAATGAAAGGGCCCCGGAAACATGCATCCTAATTTTTCACCATTTCATGCAGTTCACAGCCACGCCTTTTTCAAAACTTTGAGCCCCCTTGTTTTTAAGAGGGCTTACGTCTGCAGACTGTTTTGGAGGGACTATTTTGAGGTCGATCAGATATCCACGACGACATAAAAACATCACGCAAATGACAGCACCTCGCTGGCCGTGCAGTGTTCAAGGTCAATACGAATATGATTATGAAATTGTTCGTGTCTGGCATACATCAGCATGATCCGTGACATGAACGGACAGCAGTTTGCCTTCAACCATTCCAATGTGTTGAGTGCAAAATTTGAACACCAATCTCTTTTGATCTACATAATACGGGAATTTTTACCGTGGTAAGGGTTATGATTGAAAGAAGACTGGGATCGGAGAACGTAGGAGTAGCGCCATAACCGGAAATATAGATGCAAGAATGCAATACAAGATTCCGGACAAATATAAAACACCACGAGAAAGGCCTAACACACAAGCACATGACGGTATTCGGGCTCAGCAAGCGCGAAACAGCAAATATCCGCGCCTATCGACGCATCCAAACGATGCCGTATTCATGAACGTATTTGATAACTACTGATTGCTTGTCGAATTTTTTTCCACTTACATATAAACCATAATTTACAAGTAAACGATTTTATCGCATCTGATGCTCACCTCAATATCTTACAATGTGAAACATCCCATTTAAATAATCTGTGTGTTCAGTTGTCGTTGAACCGAAAACCTCCCGTGCGGAGTACGGGTGGGCGGAGGGGCATTCCAATTTCCCTGCAATGACGTCGCGTCCCCTCCATTTTCGACCGTAAGGATGAGCATTTTTTGTTTTTCCACTCAGGAAGCCGTCTTCGCCTTATTCGTCCGCCAGATTCCAGTTTGACTGCCCAATGTGGTGTGTGGAGAACCGATGCACCATCCGGGGTTGTTTTCATGTCGCGAAATCTTTTAGTTTTCAGCTTTCCTTCCTAACGAGGAACACGTGGTGTCACCCCTATCGCGTTTTGGGTACAGCACCTGAAACGGTAGACCCCCCGCTCCGATGACACCGTTAGCACCCTCTCCGGTAGCTTGGACCGGTGGCTCTCTTTGTGGAAGTTCTGACATCGCCCTATGCGTGACAGAGCTGCGACCGCTCCAGCTGTGCCTGCAACAAAGCCAGCAGTGTTCCTCGCGGCAGAGCTAACAGCTAACTCCGTGTCAGTGGGGAGTTTCCATGATAGTTACGGGGACTTCTTCCGTGGCAGGTAGAGCGAGATCTTCGGTGGCCGCGACAGTAGACTTTCCAGCAGCAACAACAGCGGGTTCCTCCATGGTACATAGACCGGTTTCTCTCTGGCAGCGCCTCCGTGTGTGCCAAATTGGTTTGAAGACATTTTAATTATAACCTTGATGCATACAATTGTTCTATTGCCTGATAAAAAGGGGTTTCTGAAATACGACATATTCACACCAAGCTGCAAGAAATGCTCCTGCTGATAGTTTTGCCGGGAAAGGTAGTACAACTTTGGCTAGGTGAGATATGCTGTACAGCCATAAACAGTGTGGTAATAATATTTGTAACCTATGTTTTTAAGCTATCAGAGGTAGCTGTTTTAAAGGAAATGTTTCCTAAGGAAACTAATAATCACACCATCTGCACTAACTTCAGTTGTTCATCATCCCATGACAAGACTGAATATATATGCAAGACATCCTCATTATTCCGGCTAAAGTGTATATTAGTATATATATATATATATATGTTATATATATATTACCCTAACATATAAGAGATTATTAATCATCATTCCCTAAATATACTATGCGCGATATTGTAAGTTGATATACCATGAGGGAGGGGCAGCATGCGGAGACTAGAGAGAGAGAAGAGAGAGAAGAAGACGAGAGAGCCCGAGGAGAGCCGGAGAGAGAGAGAGAGAGAGGAGAGGAGAGAGCAGAGAGAGAAGGGGACGAGAGACGAGAGGAGAGAGAGAGAGATGAGAGGAGAGGAGAGAGAGGGAGACGAGTTAGCGAGTCTCGATAGAGATATAGAGATGAGCGAGGAGGAGAGATGAGAGGAGTATATTATATATATATATATATATATATATTATATATATATATATATATATATATATATATATATATATATATATGTTTGAGAGTGGTTATACAGGGAATACTTGATTTGCGTAGTTGCATACCACAGCAACACGTTTGCAATGTGCTTGCGCTCCTGGTATTTCTGCCGGAGATCGCCACTTGCTGCTTCGGAAGCAGATTGCGATGCATGGGAGACGTTTGTATTTTTTTTCCTAACCTTAGGCATAGTTTTTCTCTTCTGTCAGCGAGGGTTTCCATGCCCAAGCGTTGCAAGATATGCGAGTATTTTTCCAAATGGACGAAGATGACTTTCAAGGCTCAATTCTGCATTTTTTCAAGGTGTTGCGCCTTCTTGGCAGTGAGACCCGCATGAAAAACCGGTGCACAATTTTCTAGCAGTGGCCGGATGTAAGTAACATACACGCAAACAAGCTGTTCCTGTGGTGGTTGATGCTTCTGCATTATGTAGAGCATATATAGAGCTTTCGATGCCTTGGCTACAATCCCATCCCCATGTGCCTGCCATGACATGTCATTTGATATTGCTACACCTAAAGGCTTAGTTATGATGGCAGTTTTCAGGCTTTTTACTTGGACCATGATATCCGTTAGTGCTAATGGTTTTTTGGCTGTGAAAAAAATGCATGACTTGACACTTGTCAGTGTTTAATATCGTCTTGTTTGTTGTTGCCCAATCACTTATCTTATCTTTGTGCTCTTCCAACTGGCAGTGCCGATCTACTTGGTCAATTCGACACGCCTGGTATATGGTAAGGTCATCTACATACTTCAAAGATGTCCAATGTGTTCAAATTCCGTGTTTTGGATAGCGAACGATGTGAAACAGGACATATTTTACATCATGTATCAGCTTGTTTTTAACAGCGAAGCTTTTTATGAATTTATGACTTATAATTATTCCAAGCCTAGAATATTGATTTCTTTAAGTTGAAGCCGTAAAAACCTTTTAAAGCTAGCTGTGCTTATCAATACTATTTTTGTCATTGTTGATAAATATATGCAGTTGAGATACTTTGTATTTCTAGGTAATGTACCAGCTTCCTGCTAACTTGACGACATTTTTAACTTGTTTTGCTGTAAAGCACACTACCTGAACGAAGACAGCTGTTGGCGATATCGCCATGTCATGCTAACTATGGCTGAAGCATGACTGCAACTCGTTAATAGCCTGCACCATAACAATGGAATCACCAGCCATTATGCCCTGCGCCTGTAATTTCTCTTTTGTTCTCGTATCATACTGTTACGGAAAACAGGTGATTGGCATGGCAAAATGCAAACGAGGACAAACAACTACGCCTTTTTCAAATACAGGCAGCCCCAGGGAGGTAGACCGTCAAGAATCTACCACCTTTTTAAGAATCTTGTCGAAAACGTCTGATAAATTCGGCGGGGGAGGTGGGCCCGTATATACCGTTTCTTTTCGTGCAACACTATAGGACCGAAATCAAAGTGAACCAATCGTGGCTGGTCTTAGATGCTCCTCTGGCTGTACTGCCACTCCCGTGATTAGATTTTGCCAGACAAGCTCAATTTCCTGTCTGACCCCTGTCACCTCCATCTCCTGGTGTGGATTTTTACATGTTGTTGTGTGCCATTAAAAAAACAAAAACATTGCAAATGATTTGAGGTGATGTGAAGAAATGAAATGAATTGAAACATAATGATACCTTTGAGCGCTTATAACGATTTCAACGCACCAATGTGTGCATCCATAGGCAGCAACTACTTTTGCGAAGTCCACAATGAATCATGAAACAGCTGGTTCGTGTGTTCACGCTTATGGCGTCTGACCGCATAGCGAAATCTACAGGTATAGAGTGCCAAACTCAGTTGATGCCAATACTTGGTTTGCCCACATGCATACATTCCGGCAGTGTTCTATTGTCCTGCATTCGGACAGGGGAGTATTCCTTATATCAATTCCATTGCTGTTCTTGCTCCTTAGACTGCGAGCGCGCAGGGTCTAAGCCTTTGTTAAATGTTTTCTTTCAATGTGCCATTCTGGCCACACGGGGGTCTCTTGGTCGATCCGTATACAGTTAAAAGAGTGCATCATACCATCCTGCGCTGCTGTCAATGCTGTCAATGCTGTCATTTACGACATGAAGCAATTGTATCCAGTGCGGTTTAAGGAAGGTTGCTAGTAAGCTAGATAAATCGGTATGCATGTTTAAGGTAGTGCAAAAGTAGGTCAAATGCAACTTAGATCTTAGGATTGGGGGGGGGGGACATTGAAGATTGCTGAACCCCCGCTTTCGCCTTTAAAAGTGGGGCCCTGCTCCCCCATGTTCTTTAACCGATGGGCCTAAGCCTGCTCATATCCAACAGCCTCCAATATATTTTAGCTAGTATGGAGTTGCCATTTCTCCACGAAATCCCTTTATGGCAAGGGAGATTGCTGTCAATGGCACGGTGTGAATATCAAAGCATGGCTCATCTTATCGCGGTCTATGTGAATGGTCATTTGGGTGAGTAAGACTCTTGTTTCGGGCATAAAGCGAGATGCTGCTGAATCAAGGCAAAGCTCAAGTGCTGCCAGTGTTTGGTTCTGACTGCCAGGTCCGATACTGACTGCGTGACTAGGTGGTTGCTGACCATTTCTTCATGAACGCTGGTCTTGCTACAGGACACAAGTCCTTCAGGAACCCGAATGTTTAAAGAGGCGGATGTTGATAGAGTGGGATGAGCGACGCGCCCTTTGCCCCATTTTGCCAAGATTCGATTTCACCACCTCTAATCTGACATTTCGCTTTGACTTCCATACATAAGCAGACAGATAGGGCTGTGCAAAACTGGTCTGCAATGCTACAAATACAGCATATGTATATATATATATATAAATATATATATATATATATATATATATATATATATACATATATATATATATCACTAGTAGCAAATGGATGGAAAAGGGATGGGGATGGCCACGGCGGCCTGTTTTTCGTTAGCATGTCCTTGGGGTCAAACAAAGTCAACGGTGACGTTGAGAAGCTTCTGCGGAATTGCAAACATTTGTATGCTTGATCTACACTGATTTAACTATTCCACAACTAAACCCTCGAGACAGCATACATACACCACACATGACCCAACCCCAGCGACTTCCGCGGCGGATAAGGCCAGCGTTCTCTTTTGTTGTTATTTTATATGTGAGCGTCTCGTTTGTGTGAAACTAATCCTACCGCGAGTTTGGTAGGCTGCTGTTGTACTACACGCGTCTGTATTCTTGCTGAAAATAAACTTGAACTATTCCACCCAAATTCAGCCAGCCTTGCACCCTACATATCTCTTATATAACCCACGGGACGGACGAGGCAAGTGTCCGGCGCCGAAAAGGACCGTGATCGGTGGTCTTATGGTGATACAGGCCAGACGACCACTGGCGTCATATTACCAGCATTCCGAAGCAAACGACTTCCCTATGGCCAAACACGGCAAGGAAAACCGTTGGTGCGAATATCTGAGACATCGTCCCGTATTTGTATCTGAGGCAGCTCATCCCACACCGACGATAACATTCTACCGTCTTAAAAGCATCACAACACTCTAGCACTGCAAGCAGATCTTTCCAGCAAGAGGCTCATCACTCAGCAATTTGCATGAGGGGATGGGGCCTTTCTGCGACCTTGGGGGGGGGGGGGGTAAACGAGGGCTTTCACCGACCGCCTTAATGCCGACTAAACCTCCCCGCGACATGCGAGTGTTACCATCGGTCAGGGCGTGGCTCTTAGTTAGAGCGGCCCCCAGCTAGTATAAAGCTGGCCGGCACCGGTGCACAATTATTACAGACTCCAGTGAGTTCAGCCATGAAAATCCTGGTGATTCTTCAGCTTGCGATGCTTACTAACGATGTGCATCATGATGAGCTGTTTCATTTCATCAGGACATCCAGTCCGAATCAGCTTCAGGGAACATTTACACGCTCAGAGATATTAATGCATCCTTCGAACATGATATACAAAGCTCGCTAGTAATTGTTCGCATGCTTTTAAATGTAGCTGACTGTGAAACTATCTGGCTGCTGAAAACGGAAATACAAGTCACTGCTAAACATGACAGAGTCAATGCGAGAGTTGACGCTTCAGTTACCGCTGCAGCGGACGGCGAGACTCACTTGTGGTGCTTTGATGTGCCGCAAGGCGACAGTGTTGATAAATTAGTGTCAAATGAACATACGAGCGTTGTATACGTGTGATTTGGCTCTTTCTCGCGATATTGTCGACATCTTTTTACTTTGTGATAGTATCGTTGTCTTTGCCGTTGCTTTTGCAGTTACGTTTTCGATTACGGCTCTATTCCTGGGTTATTTTTCTCAGAGTTATGCCCACCTCCCTAGCAGGTGTTCGAATAGCTGTATTACCTATGGGGTAAGGCGATGCGTCATCGCGACATTTGTTACGGCAGTTCTTCTTCTTTTATCCTGCGTCCCTCGTAATGCATTACGCGTTATGGTTATAAACTGTATAGATTGATAATGTATTAAGCGTGCAGTATGTTTATTTTTTTAATTAGCAATTTAGGAAATTAAATAGCAAAATATTAAATAGCAAAATAGCAATTTAGTTAATTAGCAAGCGACTTCCGTATGGTTAGATGCGACAAGGCAACCCTTCGAGACTGCGAGTTCCAAGTTCAAGGCAGCCTGCACGCGTCAGTCACAAATAGGTCGGTGCCCCCTAATGCGGCACCCGTCCGATCGTGTACCAAATACCGCACAGTGAGGTCCCGGGCCAAGCATCGGCGGAGAGACCCCCAGGCGCGTGTAGTTGCCCCACAGTTTTCCACTGTCCTTTATTCTGCATGCATCACCCCAAACACGACTGGTTAAATGACCATATCTTCAACATAAGACAACGGAGCCAATGCAGTGAGATTTTCACGTGACCACGTGGCATACATGGCGAAGTAAAATTAGTATCGGTGTTCCGATTTGGCATGCTTTTAAATGCAAATGCCTGCTGGATATAGCAATTTTGCTATAGTCTGACTTTGATCACACCATCGCTTTATTGTGTCATGGAAAGTACTTTATGACTTCAGCTTCACTGCGAGTGTTCCCACGTCAGAGTTGCCGCTGTAGCGGACAGCGAGACTCACTTGTAGTGCTTTGACATACTGCACGGTGGCAGTGTTGATCTATGAGTGTGAATGGAACCTACGAGCGTTAAGTATGTGTGATCTGGCTGTTTCTCGTGTTATTGTTACATTTTTGGTGATGGTATTTTTGTTTTTGCGGTTGCATTTTCGATTATGGCGCCATTCCTGTTTTTCTGCCTTTTGTCTGCCTCATCTAGCAATTGTCCAAATAGCTGTGTTATCGATGTTGTCAAGCGGTCCGTGATCGCGACATTCTCTATTGCATCCTTTTCCCCTTTATCCTGCACTCGTCGGCATGACAGTGCCAAAATAGGCTTTCGCGTGATGTGACTATGATGGCACACTTATCTGGATGAATTCCTGTTTTCGTTCTTTTCGGTACTAGACTGCGTAAGTTCACGTGCCTCAGGCTCAGAAACAAGAGGATTTGAAATCTTGAAACGGACAGCGTCATGGTTCTAAAGTGACGAGAATCATCATGAATCAAGCATTCGGTAGCAAGTAACCTCCCTATGGTTAAATTCGGAAGGCAATCCCATGGGACTTTGCAAGTCCCAAACCTAGGGCAGGCTAAACGCACCAGCCATGGCAAGGCCAAATATCCTGTTCTGCGGCCACCGTTCGAGCGCCTAGCACATACCGCTCAGAAGGGTCCCTGTGCGACTTAAGCCTCGGCAAATAGATTCCCAGGTTCGTGTAGTCTTGCCCCACCGTCATACCATTGCTCTTTATCCTGCATGCATGAGCTTAAACACGAATGGTCAAATGGCCATATCTTCACCATCAGTACAATACAGTCAATATGACGAGAGTTTCACCTCACTACTATGATGGCATACGTACCTGGGTAAACTTCCTATGAGTGTTCCGATGGTCACTGGGCTCCACAAGATCAAGTGCATCGAGCTCAGAGAGAAGAGGATTTAAAGTCTTAAACCGGACATGGCTGTGCCTGTAAACTTCAGACAATGATCATTAACATCGGTATCTCAGTACAAAACCCCAAACAAATGTTATAGAGTCCCTTTAACGGAAGTGATTCCAAAGTTAAAAAAGTTTCCCCAGTCACTGCGTTGTTGCAACAACGCAACCGTTATATGTCTGCAAGGTGACATCAGCTCCAAGATGTTAAAAAGGATGTTAAAATGAATGGAATGCCTTTTTGTCTTACAGATGTTTGATGAATATTGCGATCTCAACTTTCCATTCGGCACCAATAGCTCGGTAAATATATGACAGGCTTTGTGTACTAATTAGTTTAAGCAGCAACGTTCTTTGGAACTGCTTTTCTTGTTCCAGCTCTTTTCAGCAAGAATATTCTGTCGACTCTGTCCTTTTCAGATGGCAGTGTGCGCTGTCGTGGCCGTCGCGGCTGCCCAGTACGCCCAGACCTACAGCGGCCAGGCCTACTCGGTACAACCGGACGCCTCCAGATACTCGACCAACTTGGCCGCCCCCAAATACGCTTCTGCCGCCTATAACGGCTTCGCTGCCAACGTCCCGGCCGGTGTCTACCCCCATGTCGACGGTGTCAGCACCCAGTTCGACGGTAAAATCCCTGTCTTTCCTATCGCCGGCTATTTTAGTTACGCCGACCTCTATGGTGTGAAACAGACGGTCGACTACGTTGTGGACGAGTTTGGCTACCATGTGTCTGGCACCAACCTGCCGGCGACTGCCGTCACCGGCGGGAAGAGGCCCGCTGACGCTGCTGATACCAATAGTGGCTACCGCAAGTAACGCAGCGCTCTGCCAATCGGCGAGACCCCTGAGGTGGCTTCCGCTATGGCTGAGCACGCCGCCTGTACAACGCAGCCGCTCTTGGTGTCTACCCTCGGACTTACACTTCCTCCGGCGCTTCCGTCACGTTCCAGTGCACGTGCGGTCCGGAGGGCGTTTCTTACTCGTACAGCTTTATTCACCCGAACACCTCCCTCACCTTTCGATGTTTTGGTAAGTGCGTTGAGCCTGTTCACCTGCAATCAAATGCTGACTTTTCATCTCTCACTCGCTCCCAAACGTTCTGTTTGTGTTCATATGCTGTTACACCGGAAACCTGTGATATTTGGCGTTTGTCTCGGCTTGATGCCAGGATACGTACTTGCAGGCTAGTGAGCTTCGTTGGTACGAGGATGATTCGTTGGTACGTTGGTAAAGATACGGATGCGCTTCGACGTAATACAAAACATGCTTGGAAGCGGTGGTATAGCTGTCTTCAGTGAAAGGGTGGCGAACACATGCATCCTAATTTTTCACCATTCCATGCAGTTCATAGCCACGTTTTTTTGAAGACTTTGGGTCGTCTTGTTTTTAAGCTTGACGTCCCCGAACTTCTGCTGGCTCTGGCATCAACGGACGGCAGTCGGCCTTCAACTATTTCAATCTGTTGAGTGCAAATTTAGAACATGAATCACTTTTGTGCTACGTTATACGAGGATTCGTGCAGTGGTAAGAGCTATGACTGAACAAAGAATGGGATCTAACTAGTGTTGCAATTTAGTGGTCAAGGTTTCTCGGGAAAAAGGATATACGTGGAGTGAAATTCTCTATCAAGCCTTGCTGGTGCTTGCACCAGGCTTTTCTTTCGTGGCGTGGTCGTGGGACCAAAAAAATAGGGGATGCGTGAAAACCTTGCATTGGCAATCAGCTGCCGATCGTGATGCATTTTGTAAACAAACCAAACATAATGCGTACAAGCAGCTGGAGCCGCTTGGGTTCTTGAGCTTGGAGGCACCTGACGCCCTTGCTCTGTGCATACATAGACATGATTCAGATGTAGGTGAGGCACGACATATCCATAGATGTCCAGGTTCTGCGTAGCCTCGTTTATGCTTGGTGGTTTCAAGGGAGCTCGGTTTTGGATGACGTCTGAAAACCTGGGAAAGGGAAATAGGGGTTTGACATGTGCGATTAGACAATGTCAGGCACGAGTGAAATTCACATGAAACATGAAGAAAGGAGTGAAAAATACCTGCTCAGAGCGTGTTGCTTTACATTCAAAGCCGGCAATTCTAGGACACTGCCTCTGATGCTTGTGGACCGGTTCTAGCCAGCTTATACCGGATGTAGGCCGTCCTTACTGTTGAGTCACGCCCGGGGCCAGCGGCAACACTTGCATGTTGGGGGAGGTTTAGTCGGCTGCGTCACGGCGGTCGGTGACACCCCTCGTTTACCCGTCGGCTAAGGTCGGAGAAAGGCCCATCCCCTCATGCAAAGTGCTGAGTGATGAGCCTGTTGGTGGAAAGCTCTGCCAGCAATGCTTCAATTTTATACATGCTTTAAGACGGTAGAATGCTAGCGCCGGCGTAGTACGAGCCGCCGGACGCTGTCGCAGATGGTCGCACCCCGAGTTTTCCTTGCCGTGTCTAGCCATAGGGGAATCATTTGCTACCGAATGCTGCTAATATGACGTCAGTAGTTGCCTCACTTGTATCGCCACGGGATCCCCAGGCACGGTTGTTGTGGGCGCCGGACGCTGGCCTTGTCCGTCCCGGGTGTTATATAAGATATCTTTGGGAAGCCCGTCTGGTTGAATTTGCGTGGAACAGTTCAAGTTCATTTTGAGCAGGAATATAATTGTCTGTAGTACTGCAGCAGCTTATCAAACTTAGTGTAAGCTGAAGTTTGCATCAAGGAGCCGCTCACAAATAAAAAACAACAAAATAGAACGCTGGCCTCGTCTGTCGCGTAAGTCCGTGCGGTTGTGTCATGTGTGGCATATGTATGTTGTTCCGTGGGTTTAATTGGCGTGTAATATTTCATATCAGTTTAGAGCAAGCATACTACATCTTTGCAACACAACTGAAGCTTATCGAAGTCACTGTTGACCATGTGGTACTGTTAAACATTGACCATCGTTTGGAGCCGAGGGGCACGCCCACGAAACACAGGCCGCCGTCTCCATCTCCATCTTTTTGTCATCCACTTACTACTAGTGATATAAATGTTGCTTCTGTAGCATTACATCCCAGGTTTAAACACCTCAATCTATCCACTCATGTCTGCAAATCGATATGAAATGCTAATTCAAAATGGCGGGGAAGGCAAATGAAATCCGTTTCAATGAAATGATACCTTTCAGCGCCCGCAATGATTTCAAGGGACCACCTATGTGCTACGCTATCTGCTACTACCAGCGATCTGCCTGAAACCTGCTGGATACGACTGCTTCATGTAGCAGAAGTCAGGATTTTATTCTGCAATGAACGGCTGACGAGGGTATTGAGGAGAAAGCCAAGGTTTATTTAGTAACAAAGCCTTCATTCCTGTCACTTTACGTAGCCTTGCTTCTTCTGCACGAATTCTTACAGTACCCCTTCCCCTCGATCTTATGGAGTGCAACTGTGAGAGCACATGTTCATGGCATGATGCATCCTTAAAGTGTCTCTGGATTGATCAAACGACCTCCGTGCCGTCAGAACAGCGGCCGGAACGCACTTTGAACGGGGACGAAATGACCCTTCACCCCTAGAACAGCAATAATGTGCCCTCCTAGTGTTCAACTCACGGGAATCCTTGCCCTGAAGCGCGTAAAAGATCGCAAAAATGATGAATGGGATGGACCGAAAGGAGGTAAAAAAAAATGGTCCACTCATGCTCGCCTCGGAACGTTATTCTTTTGCAGATCCGAATAGTGAAGAAGTAACACGAACAGTTCTAGACCCAGCATCCTCGCAATCTAAGGAGAAAGAGCAGCATTGACTGCTGATGTAAGGGATCCTCCCCTGTTCAAATGCAGAGCAATGAAACAGCGCTAGAATGTACGCAAGTGGCCAAACCAAATATGTGCGTCAACTGGGTGAGGCACCCAATGACTACGTATGTCGGGGGATCTCCTGACGCTATTGCCGTGAAAACACTAATGAGCTCACTCATGCTTCATCGTCGACTTAACGAGGGTAGTTGTCACGGATGAATGCACACAGTGGCCTCTTGAGATTATTAGAGGCGCTGAAAGTTGCCATATTATTGCAAGGCATTTCGTTTATTCATATCAGTTCAAATAAGTTGTAAATTTTGGAAACGCCCTTACAAGAAATATAGAAATTCATGCCTACAGATGATTGTAGCAGTGACCGGACTGGAATTGGGTTTGTCTAACAAAATTTGACCTGGCAGGGGCAGTACAGCCAGAAGGGACATGTCAGAGCAACCACCATTGGCGCATTTAGTTTTCAGCCCTATGGCGTTGCGCCGAAAAAAACGGTAAAATAACCCATACTCCTCCCCCCGAACTTCTACAGGCTTTCATGTCAGATTAAGGGTGGTTCTGGGTCCCTGCCAATCTATCTCCCTGGGCTTCTGTTAGTTAAGAAAAGTGATTGTTTTTGTCTTTGTGGCATTTTCCATGCCAACATCCCACTTGCCATATCAGTTTGATATCAAAATAAGAGGGAAATTACAGGGCGCAGGTCATGGTGCCTGGTAACTCAGCTGTTTTGGTGCAGGCGTTTGACATATATATATGCCTGAGGTGAACTTGGCATAACATGGCACAATGGCAAACAGTTATGACTTCTTTCAGATTGTGCGCTTTACAGTTATTCTGTTATAAAAAGGTGGTTTAGTTTAGACACGAAACATATATTACTTAAAAAAACATATATTTACTTGGCGTATCCCTGTGCTAGAAGTATAGTACATATATACACTGGAGTCATTTGCCAGCCAGCAAACCATAACTATAAACAACATCTGGTTGAAGCAGCCATGAGGACCCACTTAAAGTAATGTGGGGTAAATAATCAAAAATATAGAACGAAATTAGCCCGTTGTGTATGCCTTGTGCCATCAATAAGTTGTGTTATAAAACATTCAATGGATTAAAACGGACAATGGCTAACTCTGGTTACCAATCATGTGTTAAAACCAGGTAGGGTAAGCAGCTACTTGAACCACTGATTGACGTACTGGCTTTTTCCTGCTCCCCCAAAACAAAATTAGCACCTTTTGCATGATCTGCTGGCAGACAGTGTCATTCCACTCGCCCCCGCCCCCCCCCCCCCCCCGAAATATAAATATCAACCATGGCCACCAACCTACAAGATTAAAATGCGAAATAAGTAAGAGGTGTGCATGCGAAATAAGTAAGAAGTATATATAAACATCTCCAGAGGGCAGAATTTCGGCATCAAACGCTTCCGTGTTAACTGCGTTAGGTCTGTACCAAAGCTCTATGTGGCAGCATTAGAATAGCTTTGTCAGGTAGACTGGTGAGTTCGACACTCGAAAGGCTGAGATTTGTCGTTATTGAGCACAGCCATGAACCAAGAGAACGGTTAAGCGAGGGTTTAACAGGGCAAAAATGGCGGTAAAAATAAGTTCCGGGCTTCCCACTGTCTCCTTCGTTGTCTTATGCTGTTGTACAGCATAAACAGTGTCGTAGGAGTATTTGTAACATGTTCATTTAAACTAACAGAGGTTACACTTTGATAAGAAAATGGTTTTCAAGCAACTACTGATCATACCATATGCACTAATTAGCAAATACCTTTGCCAGCCATGACAAATTAGGAGATATGCTGCATCTGCCACTGTTTCGACTTAAATGATATCTATTTATCACCCAAACCACATAGGTGTCAAATATGTTTACCTGCAGGGTTTTAGATGGAGAGCGTTATGAAAAGGTAAGCGTTTCATACCATTTATCATTGCTTGTTTTAAGAAGCAAATTTGTTGATGGATTCATCAGTCATAATTATTCTATGCTAAAAATATTGATCCCATCGAGCTGCAGCGTAAAAATGCTGGTGGAAACCAAATGTGCTAAAGTAATATAGTTCTCCATTTTTAATGCAGAGAGCGAGATTATTTATAGATAGATACATCTATATATATATATATATATATATATATATATATATATATATAGTTTTCTAAGTGTATGATATTACGTCCATGCCAACTTGAACTACATGTCTTTGTCTGCTGAATCATCAGTCACCAGATGATAAGTTCAATCTTTTGTAACTTGATTTTTTCACCCCCGCACGGTCTTTTTGCGACGGAATTTTTTACTCCCACCCTAGTTCAAAAGCGATTCTAGCTCTCTGTAAAGCAACTCAATTGTAACCTAATGGCTACTATTTCAGTGAAAAATATTGCTCTCGACAAACGATCAGTATTTATGAATTATGCTGCGTAAATACGACATCGTTTGAGTACGTCGAGAGGCGCAGATGTTTGCTGTTGTGCGCTTGCTGAGCCCGAAGATTGTCCTGCGCTTGCGTTTTACCCTTTTCTCATGGTGTTTTATACACGTCCTGGACTTAATATTTTGTTCCAATTGCTCATCTAATTATAGTGCTACTTCCACGTTCTTCGATCTCGTTCTTCTCTCCGTCATAGCTCCTACCACTGCACGAATCCTCGTATCATGTAGCGCAAAAGTGTTTCGTGTTCGAAACTTGCACTCAAGTTTATTATTCTTAACTCTTATTATTCTATTTATTATTCTATTTCTTAGCAATTTATTATTCATTTGTATTACTAAAATGGTTGAAGGCCAACTGCTGTCCGTTGATGCCATAGTCTGCAGAAGTTCACGAACGTCAAGTTTAAAAACAAGACGATTTTAAGTGCGCAAAAAGGCGCAGCTATGAACTGCATGGAGTGGTGAAAAATTAGGATGCATATTTTTTTCTTTCGCTTTCACTGAATACACCTAAACTACCGTTCCAAGCATATTTTGTATTACGTCGAAAATATGGCAGGTTTTCGGGGAAACGGCACTATGAACACAAACAGAGCGTTTGGGAGCGAGTCAGAGATGAAAAGTCAGCATTTGATTGAAGGTGAGCAGGCTCAACGAACTTACCAAAACACCCAAAGGTAAGTGAAGGGGTTCGGGTAAATAGAGCTGTACGAGTAAGAAACGCCCCTCCGGGCCGTACGTGCACTTGAACGTGACGGGAGCGCCGGAGGCAGCGTACGTCCGAGGGTAGACACCAAGAGCGGCTGCGTTGTACAGGCGGCGTGCTCAGCCATAGCGGAGGCCAGCCTCAGGGGTATCGCCGATTGGCAGAGCGCTGCGCTACTTGTGGTAGCCGCTGTTGGTAGCGGCGGCGTCGGCGGGCCTCTTCACGCCGGTGACGGCAGCCGCCGCAGGTTGGTGCCAGACACATGGTAGCCAAGCTCGTCCACAACATAGTCGACCGTCTGTTTCACACCATTGGGGTCGGCGTAACTAAAATAGCCAACGATAGGAAAGACGGGGATTTTACCGCTGAATTGGGTGTTGACACCGTTGACCTGGGGGTAGACACCGGCCGGGACGTTGGCAGCGAAGCCGTTTGTAGGCGGCAGAAGCGTATATGAGGGCGGCCAAGTTGGTCCCGTATGTGGAGGCGTCCTGTTGTACCGAGTAGGCCTGGCCGCTGTAGGGCAGGGCGTACTGGGCAGCCGCAACGGCCAGGACAGCGCACAACTGCCATCTGAAAAGGGCAATGTCAGCCCAAGATTTGTTGTTGAAAAGAACTGGATAAGAAAAGCAGTCCCAAAGAACGTTTCTGCTGAAGATAATTAGTATGTAAAGCCTCTCATATATTTACCGAGCCCTTGGTGCCGAGTGGAAAGTTGAGATCGGAATATTCATCAAACATCTGTAAGACAAAAAGGCATTCCATTCATGTTAACATCTTTTTTAATATCTTGGGGCTGATGTTTCCGTGCGGATGACTAACGGTTGCGTTGTTCCAACAAAGCAGTGATTTTGGAGAACCATTTTTCAAATTCTAAATCACTTCCGTTAAAGGGACTGTATCACATTGGTATCGGGTTTTGAATTGAGATACCCATCTTCATGACCATTCTCTGAAGTTAACAGGCGCAGCCATGTGCGGTCTAAAACTTTAAATCCTCTTCTTTGTCAACTCGCTGCACTTGAACTTGTGGACCCGGCAACTCTCACATTGAGTCTGTCGTCGTCAGCAGTCAGTTGAATTTAAGTTTTCAGCTGTCAGATCCTTTCAGCATTATTCAAAAGCATCCGAACAATCATTAGCGAGCTTTGTTTATCATGTATGAAGGTTGCCTTAATATCTCCAAGTGTGGAAAAGTTCCTTCAAGCTGCTGATTGGGACTGGATCTCCTGATGAAATGAAACAGCTCATCGTGATGCACATCGTTAGCAAGCATCGCAAGCGGAGGACTCACCAGGATTTTCATGGCTGAACTCGCTGGGATCTGTGATGCTTGTGGACCGGTGCCGGCCGGCTTTATACCAGCTGGGAGCCATTCTAACTCGGAGCCACACCCGTGGCAGGCGGTAACACTCGCATGTTGCGGGGGGTTTAGTCGGCTTGCGTCACGGCGGTCTGGTGATTGCCTCATTTTCCCGTCCCCCAAGGTCGGAGAAGGGCCCCATCCCCCTCATGCAAACTGCTGAGTGATGAGCCTGTTACTGGAAAGCTCTGCTGGCAGTGTTACTATGTTGTAGATGTTTTTTAAGACCGCAGAATGTTAGCGACGGTGTGGTAGGAGCCGCTTCAGATAAAAACACGAGACGCTGTCTGAGATATTCGCATCCAGGGTTTCCTTGCCATGTCTGGCCATAGGGAAGTGATTTGCTACGAAATGCTCCGAATATGACGTCAGTGGTCGTCTGGCCTTTATGACTATGGGGCCACCGACCACGGTTCTTATCAGCGCCAGACGCTTGCCTCGTCCGTCTCTCAAGTTTATTTTCAGTAAGAATACAAACGCCTGTAATACAACAGCAGCCCACGCAACTCGCTGGTAGGATTAATTTTACACAAGCGGGACGCTCACATACAGAATAACAGCAAAGAGAACGCTGGCCTTATCCGCCGCGTAAGTCGCTGGGGTTGGGTCATATGTGGTGTATGTATGCTTGTCTCGAGGGTTTAGTTGTGGAATAGTTAAATCAGTGTAGGGCAAGCATACAAATGTTTGCAATTTAACAGAAGCTTACCGACATCACCGTTGACTTTGTTTGACAGCAAGGAGATGCTCACGAAAAACAGGTCGCCGTGGCCATCCCTATCCCTTTTCCATGAATTTGCTGCTGGTGATATATATGTAGCATTATGGACCAGTTTTGCACAGCTCTATCTGTCTACTTATGTATGCAAATCAACGTGAAATACCAGATTAAAGTTGGTGAAATCGAAGCTTGGCGAAAGGAGGAAGAGCGCGCGTCGCTTATCCCACTCTACCAACGTCCAGCTATTAAAAAATTTGACTTCTTGAAGGAAGTGTGTCCTGCAGCAAGACAAGCGTTTATGCAGAAATGGCCCACAACCGCCTAGTCATGTAGTCAGTATCTTGCCTTTCAAACACTGCCAACACTCATACTTTGCCTTCATTTACCGGCATCTCGCATTATGCCGGCATCACATGAGTCTCCCTCACACAAATGACCATTAAAATCGACCGCGACAAGAGGAGCCATGCTCTGATATTTACACCGTGCTATTGACAGCGCTAACCGCAATCTCCCATGCCATCAAGGGATTTCGTGGGCAAATGGCAACTCCATACTAGCTAAAAGTTGAGGTATCCTGGAGGCCATTGAGTATGGGTAGTCTTACGCACATTGGTTTGGGAACAGGGGTGAGCAGTACCCCACATTTGGAGGCGAAAGCGGGGGTCAGCCGTCTTAAATGTCTCCCACCCATCTGCAGATGTAGGCTGTATTTAACCTACTTTTGCACTACATTTAAGATGCATGCCGATTTATCTAGTTCACCAGCGACCTTCCTCAAGTCGCGCTGAATACGATCGCCTCGTATCGTAAATGGCAGCATGTTATCCTATCATAAACGGCAAACAGGCTTGAACAACCAGAGACTCCCGTGTCGCCAGAGTGGCACATTAAAAAAAAACAATAGAACAAAGTCTTAGACCCTGCGCGCTCGCAATCTAGGGAACAAGAACAGCAATGGCCGCTGATATATGGGTTGATCCCCTCTCCGAATGCAGGACAATAGAACACTGCCGGAATGTATGCATGTGGGCAAACCAAGTATTGACATCAACTGAGTTAGGTATTCTATGACTACAGATTTCGCTATGCATTCAGACGCCATAAGCGTGAACACATGAACCAGCTGCTTCATGATTCATTGTGGACTTTGCGAAATTAGTTGTTGCCTATCGATGCACACATTGTTTGCCTATGGATGCAGAAATGTTACGAGACTGTTTATGCTGTACAGGTTATCTCAGCTAGGAAAAGTTGTACAACCTTTCCTCGCAAAAATATCAGCAAGAACATTTCTTCCAGCTTGGTGGGAAAAATCAGGCATTTCAGGAACCCCTTATCATGAGGTACATATAACAATCGTATACACCAAATTTATAACTAAAATGTCTGTAAACCACTTTGGCACACACGAAGGCGCTGCCACGGGGGAAAAACGGTCCCAGCACCATGGCAGAACCCGCTGTCGCTGTTGCTGGGGAGTCTATTGTCGCGGCCACGGAATATCCCGCTCTCCTGCCACGGAAGAAGCCAACATAACTACCATGAGGAACTTCCCAAGGCCACGGAGTAGCCGTCAGCTATGCCGCGGGGAACACCGCTGGCCTTGTTGCCGACACAGTTGAAGCGGTCGCCAGCTATGTAAGCATTACGACGATATCGTGACGATTCGCACACGACGATATGTAAAGCATACGGCGATGTCGGCACTCCCGGAGAGGGAGCCGCCGGTCCTAGCTACCGGAGAGAAGAGCTAAAGGCGTCATCGGAGCGGGGGGCCCACCGTTTCAGGTGCTGTACCCAAAATGCGATAGGGGTAATAATCAAGCATTCCTCGTTAGGAAGGAAGCTGAAAGCTGAAAAACTTCGCGACATGAAGACAACCCTGGATTGTGCATCGGTTCTCCACACACGAGATCGGGCAGTCAAACTGGAATCTGTCGGGCAGCCTGACGCGAAGACGACTTCCTGAGTGGAAAAACCAGAAATGTGCATGCTTACGATCAAAAATGGATGAGGCGCATCGTCCTTACGGGAAATTGGAATGCAACCGCCCTCCCGCCCCTTGTAGTTGTCAACAAACATGCACTGCTGCCAAGCACATTTTGTCTAAGTCAAGCATGGTCCACACCTCTACGTCCCTCATCCCAGCAAAAATCATTGTCCCGTAAACCGCCAATGCCTACTGTGGCAATCAAGCTGAGAGAATGCACCCAACCACGCAGGGTTTCCGGTTCAACGACACTAACACAAACAGAGCAGTTAAATAGAATGCTACATTTTTGAAGATTTTGAGGCGAGCATCAGATACCATAAAATCAGGTCACCTGTACTTAATGGTTGGATTTAAGTAAAAACAGATTGCTCTCTCGACAAACAAGCAGCAATTATCAATACGTTCATGAATACGGCCATCTTTGATTACGTCGAGCAGGCGCGGATTTTTCCTGTCGCGCGCTTCTGAGCCCGGATATTGTTATGTGCTTGTGTTTTAGCCCTTTGTCGTGGTGGTTTTCAAAATTCGTCCCTGGATTTTGCATTGCCTTATTGCATTAACATATCCAGTTTATGGCGGAAACTGCTACGTTCTTCGATCCCAGTCTTCTTTCCAATGACACTCTTACCACTGCGGAAATTCCCGTATGACGTAGCTCAATGTGATTGGCGTATCGAAGCTTGCACTAACACATTAAAATGGTTAAACGCCAACTGCTGTCCGTTGATGCCACGAATCGTGCTGATATACGCTAGACCCGAACAATTGTATAATTATATTCGTATTGACCTTGAGCACTGCACGGCCTAACGGGGTCGTGTTCATTTCCCGTGATGTTTCTAGGGGCATCGTGGATGTCTGAGTAACCTCGAAGTAGTCTGTCTAAATAGTCCTGCAGAAGTCGCGGACGTCTAGCTTAAAAACAAGAGGACTAGGGGTTCAAAAAGGCGTGGCTTTGAACTGTATGGAAAAGGTGAAAAATAGGATGCATGCATTCTCCACCTTTTCCATTAAATACAGCCATACCACCGCCTTCAAGCATATTTTCTATTACAGGAAACACGACCCACATCTTTATGCTCCTCGTACCAACCAAGCTCGGCTAAACTGTAAATACGTGCCCTTACATCATGCTGGGGACAAAACACCAAACATCCGAGGTTTACCGGCGTAGCGGCATATCAACACAAACAGAACGC
This sequence comes from Pollicipes pollicipes, assembly GCF_011947565.3. Classification (NCBI taxonomy): domain Eukaryota; kingdom Metazoa; phylum Arthropoda; class Thecostraca; order Pollicipedomorpha; family Pollicipedidae; genus Pollicipes; species Pollicipes pollicipes. The sequence continues at coordinate 30,247 of NW_023596648.1, read as the reverse complement.
TTTGGAGCCAGTCAGAGATGAAAAGTCAGCATTTGATCGCAGGTGAGCAGGCCTCAGAGCACTTTGTTTTTCTGTTGTTTTCTATTTCTTTCTTTTCTAGTCTTTTAAAAAAGGTGAAGGTATGGGATGGGGCTCGGGTGAATACAGCTGTACGAGTAAGAAACGCCCTCTGGGCCGTACGTGCCCTGGAACGTGACGGGAGCGCCGGAGGGGCAGCGTACGTCTGAGGGTAGACACCGAGAGGGCTTGCGTTGTACAGGCGGGCGTGCTCAGCCTTGGCGGCGGCCACCTCAGGGTATCGCCGATCGGCAGAGCGCCGTGTCACTTGCGGGTAGCAACTCTTGGTAGCAGTGGTCTGGCGAGCGCCTTCACTCGGTGACGGCAGCCGGCCGCAGGTTAGTGCGAGACACGCGGTAGGCAGACTCGTCCGCAACGCATCGACGTCTGTTTCACACCATTGAGGTCCACGTAGCTAAACGAGCCCTTAATGGAACGATGGGAATTTTGCCGTCGAATTTGGTGCTGGAGAACGTCGTCGTGCGGCGGAAGCCGGCCGGGGCGTTGGCAGCGAAGCCAACGCCCCGGCCGTACGGTGTTGTTGAAAGGAGTTGATAGCAGCAGAGCAACGAAAGCAGTGACTATGAAGAAACATTGTTAAATTCGAGATGACTTCCATTAAAGGTACGTATTCAAATTTGTATGGGGATTCAACTGGGATTTACATCTTCATGATGATTCCCTGAAGTTTACAGGCACAGCTCATGTCCGGTTTAAGAGACTTTGAATCCTCTTGTTTCTTAGCTTGATGCGCGTGAACTGCAGAGCCTAGCAAACATCGGAATACCTATAGAAGTTTTTACCCTGGCATGTACGTCATCATACGAGTCAGGTGAAAACCTCATTAAATTGGCTATGTTGTACTTACGGTGAAGATATGCCATTTTAACCCAACTGTGTTATGGTGATGCTGCAGACCAAAGGCAATTGGATAACAGTGGTTCCAGACTACTGGCGCCTGGGGGTCTATTCGTCGACGCCCCAGCTCGTACAGGGACATCGCTGCACGGTAGGCGCTGGGCGCTCGGACGGGGCCGCACCGACCTATATATGACGACCTATAGGGCACCCGACCTATTCATGACTGCGCCTGCCAGCACTGCCCTAGAACTTGGGACTTCCAAAATCCCATCGTGGGTCAACTTGCCGCTTCTTGCCATGAGGAAGTCACGATGCTTAATTTATGACTCTGCGCTTTACAACTATGAACCCTATCTGGTTTAACACTTCAAATCAGTTGCTTCTGAGCTTGATGCACCTGAACTGGTAGAGCCTAGTACCCATAAGAAACGTCCTAGAGGAATTCCATCCCGATACGGTGCCATCATAGTCACATCACATGAAACCTACTTTCATTGTCATCCCGACGAGCACAGGATAGAGGGAGAAAGGGATGAAATGGCAAACGTCGAGGTCATAGACCGCTTTACGCCATAGGTAACAGCTTTTGCGGACAATTTGCTAGATTGAGCCAAGACGAAATACATCAAAAGTAACCCAGAATAGGGCCGAATCAAAACACAACTGGAAAAGTAAAATTAAGTTCACAAAAAATATGCAATAAACCACGAAAAGAGCCAAAAAACACTCAACACCACGCTCGTAGGTTTAATTTGTGTTCATAGATGAATGCTGCCACCGTGCGAGCATATCAAATTACTACAATGAGTCTCTGCCGTCCGCTACGCGGCAACTCTGACGTGGCAGCCCTCGCGGTGACAATGACGTCGTACAAGCATTCCGTAAGGCAATGAACCGATGGTATGATCAAAATCATCCTTATAGACAAATTACTACATTTGGCAGGGACTTGCATTTAAAAGCTCGCGAAAATTACTAGTGAGCTATGTATATCATACATGAAGGTTGCCTTTATTTCTTCAGGTGTGGAAAAGTTCCTTCAAGCTGCTGATTGGGAATTGATCTTCTGATGACATGAAACAGCTCATTGGGACGCATCGTGACCCATCGTGACGCTATTAAACCGTATATCCTATAAATGCCATGTTTCTCTCATTGTTAATGAAGATACAGTTGGAATGCTTTGTATTCTCGACATATATCAGTTTCCTGCTAAATCGACAGCATTTTTTAACCTAGCGTATTTGTAAAGCACACAACCAGGGAAGACAATTGTTTGCAATCATGCTATGTCATACTAACTTTGGCTCAAGCATGATTTCAACTCGTTAACAGCCTGCACCAAAATAAGTGACTCATCAGCCAACATGCCCGGGCGCCTGTAATTCCTCTGTTGTTCTGATATCATACTGATGTGGAAAACGGGTGATTGGCATGACAAAATTCAAATGAGGATGAACAACTACGTCTTTTTCAAATAACGGCCGCCTCAGGGAGGTAGACCGTCAAGAACCTGTCACCCTTTTATGAATCTTCTTGAAAACGTCTGAGATATTCGGCGGAGGAGGTGCGTTTGATTATACCTCCTCTTTTTGTGCAACACCATTGGGCTAAAATCTAAGCACACCGATCGTGGCTGGTCTTAGATGCTCCTCTGGCTGTACTGCCACCCCCGTGTTTAGATCTTGTCAGAGAAACTCAGCTCCTGTCTGGCCCCTGTTACCTTCATCTCCTGGTGTGGTTTTTTACATTTTTTTGGTGTGCCACGCAAAAATACATCACAAATGATTTGGGGTGGCGTGAAGGAATGCAAAGAATTGAAATATAATGCTACATTTGAGCGCCTATAACGATTGCAAGGGACCAATGTGTGCATCCGTAGGCAACAACTACCTTCGCGAAGTCCACCATGAATCATGAAGCAGCTGGTTCATGTGTTCACGCTTATGGCGTCTGAATGCATAGCGAAATCTGCAGTCATAGAATGCCTATCTCAGCTGATGTCATTACTTGGTTTGCCTACATACATACATTTCGGCAGTGTTCTATTGCCCTGCATTCGGAGAGGGGATCATCCCTTACATCAGCGGCCATTGCTGTTCTCGCCTCTTAGACTGCGACCGCGCAGGGTCTAAGACTTTGCTGCATTGTTTCTTTTAATGTGACATTCTGGCGATACGGGGCCTTCGTTTGCTCAGGTCTCTTCTCTGTTTATGATAGAATGACGTGCTGCCATTTGCGACATGAAACAATTGTATCCAGTGCGGTTTGAGGAGGGTCGCTGGTGAACTGGATAAATCGGCATGCATGTTTAAGGTAGCGCAAAAGTAGGCTAAATACAGCTTACATCGGAAGATGGGGGTATGTTGAGGACTGAGGATTTAATTTCACCTTTAATGTGGTCCGTCACGTTGACTTGCATACATAGGTATACAGACAGAGCTGTGCAAAGCCGGCCTATAATGCTAAAAAGACAACATCTATATCAGTAGGAGCAAGTGGATCGAAAAGGGATGGACGGGGATGGCCACGGCAGCCTGTTTTTCGTGAGCATCTCCTTGGTGTCAAACAAAGTCAACGGTGATGTTGATAACCTTCTGTTAAATTGCAAACATTTGTATGCTTGTCCTACAATGATTTAAACATTCCACAATTGAACCCACGAGACAACATACCTACGCCACATATGACCCAACCCCAGCGACTCACGTGGCGGATAAGGCCAGCGTTCTGTTTCGCTGTTTTATGTGAACGTCTCGTTTGTGTGAAATTAATCCTACCGTGAGCAGGCTGGTAGGCTGCTGTCGTACTACAGGCATTTTTTTTCTTGCTGAAAATCAACTTGAACTATTCCAACCAATTTCACCCAGCCGGGCACCACACAAATCCTTTATATAACACACGGGACGGACGAGGGAAGCGTCCGGAAACCACTGACGTCATATTCCATTATTCCGAAGCAAATGACTTCCCTATGTCCAGACACGGCAGGGAAAGCTCTGGGTGCGAATATGAGACAGCGTCTCGTATTTGTAGTTGAGGCGGCTCGTACGACACCGAAGAAACATTATACGGTCTTAAAAGCATCACAAAATTGTAGCACCAGCAGAGCTTTCCAGTAACAGTCTCATACTCAGCAATTGCATGAAGGGATGGGGCCGTTCTCGACCTTGGGGGACGGGGAACGAGGGCAATCAACGACCGCCGTGACGCAGCCGACTAAACCCCCCCGCAACATGCGAGTGTTACCGCCGGCCAGGGAGTGATTCTTAGTTAGAGCAGCCCCCAGCTGGTATAAAGCTGGCCGGTACCGGTCACAAGCATCACAGACCCCAGCGAGTTCAGCCATGAAATTCCTGGTGAGTCCTCCGCTTGCGTTGCTGAACGATTGCATCACGATGAGCTGTTTCATTTCACCAGGAGATCCAGTCCCAATCAGCAGCTTCAAGGAACTTTTCACACTTGGAGATATTAAGGCAACCTTCATACATGATATACAACGCCACTAGTCATTGTTCCATGGTTTTGAATACTGCTTAAAGGATTTAACTGCTTAAAACTTAATGCACCTGGCTGCTGACGAGGACGGAATCAATGCGAGTGTTGCCGCGTCAGAGTTGTCGCTGTAGCGGACGGCGAAACTCACTGTAGTGCTTTGACGTGCCGCAAGCGACAGTGTTGATCTAATAGTGTAATTGAACATACGACTGTCATATGCGTGTAATTTTTTTCTCGTGGTGTTGTTGACACTTTTTTTTCTTTTTCGAACAGTACCGTTGCTTTTGCAGTTACGTTTTCATTACGGTGCCATTCCTGGGTTATTTTCTCGGAGTTATGCCCATCTCACCTAGCAGGTGTTCGAATAGCTGTGTCAGCTATGGCGTAAACGGTGTGTCATCGCAACATTTGTTATGGCAGTTTTTCTTTCTTTTATCCTTCGTCCCTCGTAATGCGTTATGCGTTATGGTTGTAACTGTAGAGAATGATAATGAATGAAGCATTAGTT
>NW_023596648.1:0-24323 GCF_011947565.3 Pollicipes pollicipes | reverse complement strand
CCCCCCCCCGCTTCCGTTAAAGGGACTGCATCACATTTGTATCGGGTTTTGAATTGAGATACCCACCTTCATGACCATTCTCTGAAGTTTACAGGCGCAGCCATGTGCGGTCTAAAACTTTAAATCCTCTTCTTTGTCAATTAGCTGCACTTGAACTTGTGGACCCGGCAACTCTCACATTGAGTCTGTCGTCGTCAGCAGTCAGTTGAATTTAAGTTTTCAGTTGTCAGATCCTTTCAGCGGTATTCAAAAGCATCCGAACAATCATTAGCGAGCTTTGTTTATCATGTATGAAGGTTGCCTTAATATCTCCAAGTGTAGAAAAGTTCCTTGAAGCTGCTGATTGGGACTGGATCTCCTGGTGAAATGAAACAGCTCATCGTGATGCACATCGGTAGCAAGTATCGCAAGCCGAGGACTCACCAGGAATTTCATGGCTGAACTCGCTGGAGTCTGTGATGCTTGTGGACCGGTGCTGGCCAGCTTATACCAGCTGGGAGCCATTCTAACTCGGAGCCACACCCGTGGCAGGCGGTAACACTCGCATGTTGCGGGGGGGGGGGGGTTTAGTCGGCTGCGTCACGGCGGTCGGTGATTGCCTCATTTTCCCGTCCCCCAAGGTCGGAGAAGGGCCCCATCCCCTCATGCAAACTGCTGAGTGATGAGCCTGTTACTGGAAAGCTCTGCTGGCAGTGTTACTATGTGTAGATGTTTTTAAGACCGCAGAATGTTAGCGACGGTGTGGTAGGAGCCGCTTCAGATAAAAACACGAGACGCTGTCTGAGATATTCGCATCCAGGGTTTCCTTGCCATGTCTGGCCATAGGGAAGTGATTTGCTAGGAAATGCTCCGAATATGACGTCAGTGGTCGTCTGGCCTTTATTACTATGGGGCCACCGACCACGGTTCTTATCAGCGCCAGACGCTTGCCTCGTCCGTCTCTCAAGTTTATTTTCAGTAAGAATACAAACGCCTGTAATACAACAGCAGCCTACGCAACTCGTGGTAGGATTAATTTTACACGAGCGGGACGCTCACACATGGAATAACAGCAAAAGAGAACGCTGGCCTTATCCGCCGCGTAAGTCGCTGGGGTTGGGTCAGATGTGGTGTAGGTATGCTGTCTTGAGGGTTTAGTTGTGGAATAGTTAAATCAGTGTAGGGCAAGCATACAAATGTTTGCAATTTAACAGAAGCTTACCGACATCACCGTTGACTTTGTTTGACAGCAAGGAGATGCTCACGAAAAACAGGTCGCCGTGGCCATCCCTATCTTTTTTCCATGAATTTGCTGCTGGTGATATATATGTAGCATTATGGACCAGTTTTGCACAGCTCTATCTGTCTACTTATGTATGCAAATCAACGTGAAATACCAGATTAAAGTTGGTGAAATCGAAGCTTGGCGAAAGGAGGAAGAGCGCGCTTCGCTTATCCCACTCTACCAACGTCCAGCTATTAAAAATGTGAGTTCTTGAAGGAAGTGTGTCCTGCAGTAAGACAAGCGTTTATGCAGAAATGGCCCACAACCGCCTAGTCATGTAGTCAGTATCTTGCCTTTCAAACACTGCCAACACTCATACTTTGCCTTCATTCACCAGCATCTCGCATTATGCCGGCATCACAAGAGTCTCCCTCAAACAAATGACCATTAAATCGACCGCGACAAGAGGAGCCATGCTCTGATATTTACACCGTGCTATTGACAGCGCTAACCGCAATCTCCCATGCCATCAAGGGATTTCGTGGGCAAATGGCAACTCCATACTAGCTAAAAGTTGAGGTATCCTGGAGGCCATTGAATATGGGTAGTCTTACGCACATTGCTTTGGGAACAGGGGTGAGCAGTGCCCCACATTTGGAGGCCAAAGCGGGGGTCAGCCGTCTTAAATGTCTCCCACCCATCTGCAGATGTAGGCTGTATTTAACCTACTTTTCCACTACATTTAAGATGCATGCCGATTTATCTAGTTCACCAGCGACCTTCCTCAAGTCGCGCTGAATAGGATCGCCTCGTATCGTAAATGGCAGCATGTTATCCTATCATAAACGGCAAACAGGCTTGAACAACCAGAGACTCCCGTGTCGCCAGAGTGGCACATTAAAAAAAAACAATAGAACAAAGTCTTAGACCCTGCGCGCTCGCAATCTAGGGAACAAGAACAGCAATGGCCGCTGATATATGGGATGATCCCCTCTCCGAATGCAGGACAATAGAACACTGCCGGAATGTATGCATGTGGGCAAACCAAGTATTGACATCAACTGAGTTAGGTATTCTATGACTACAGATTTCGCTATGCATTCAGACGCCATAAGCGTGAACACATGAACCAGCTGCTTCATGATTCATTGTGGACTTTGCGAAATTAGTTGTTGCCTATCGATGCACACATTGTTTGCCTATGGATGCAGAAAATGTTACGAGACTGTTTATGCTGTACAGGTTATCTCAGCTAGGAAAAGTTGTACAACCTTTCCTCGCAAAAATATCAGCAAGAACATTTCTTCCAGCTTGGTGGGAAAAATCAGGCATTTCAGGAACCCCTTATCATGAGGTACATATAACAATCGTATACACCAAATTTATAACTAAAATGTCTGTAAACCACTTTGGCACACACGAAGGCGCTGCCACGGGGAAAACGGTCCCAGCACCATGGCAGAACCCGCTGTCGCTGTTGCTGGGGAGTCTATTGTCGCGGCCACGGAATATCCCGCTCTCCTGCCACGGAAGAAGCCAACATAACTACCATGAGGAACTTCCCAAGGCCACGGAGGTAGCCGTCAGCTATGCCGCGGGGAACACCGCTGGCCTTGTTGCCGACACAGTTGAAGCGGTCGCCAGCTATGTAACGCATACGGCGATGTCGGCACTCCCGGAGAGGGAGCCGCCGGTCCTAGCTACCGGAGAGAGAGCTAGAGGCGTCATGAGAGCGGGGGGCCCACCGTTTCAGGTGCTGTACCCAAATGCGATAGGGGTAATATCAAGCATTCCTCGTTAGGAAGGAAAGCTGAAAGCTAAAAACTCCGCGACATGAAGACAACCCTGGATTGTGCATCGGTTCTCCACACACGAGACTGGGCAGTCAAACTGGAATCTGTCGGGCAGCCTGACGCGAAGACGACTTCCTGAGTGGAAAAACCAGAAATGTGCATGCTTACGATCAAAAATGGATGAGGCGCATCGTCCTTACGGGAAAATTGGAATGCAACCGCCCCCCGCCCCTTGAAGTGTTAACAAACATGCCACTGCTGCCAAGCACATTTTGCATTAAGTCAAGCATGGTCCACACCTCTACGTCCCTTATCCCAGCAAAAAATCATGTCCCGTAAACCGCCAATGCCTACTGTGGCATCAAGCTGAGAGAATGCACCAACCACGGCAGGTTTCCGGTTCAACGACACTTAACACAAACAGAGCAGTTAAATGGAATGCTACACTTTTGAAGATTTTGAGGCGAGCATCAGATACCATAAAATCAGGTCACCTGTACTTAATGGTTTGGATTTAAGGTAAAAAAGATTGCTCTCGACAAACAAGCAGTAATTATCGAATACGTTCATGAATACGGCATCCTTTGATTACGTCGACAGGCCCGGATTTTTCCTGTTGCGCGCCCTCTGAGCCCGCATATTGTTATGTGCTTGTGTTTTAGCCCTTTGTCGTGGTGTTTTAAATTCGCCCTGGATTTTGCATTGCCTTATTGCATTAACATATCCAGTTATGGCGCAACTGCTACGTTCTTCGATCCCAGTCTTCTTTCAATGACAACTCTTACCACTGCGGAAATTCCCGTATGACGTAGCTCAAATGTGATTGGCGTTCGAAGCTTGCACTCAACGCATTAAAATGGTTAAACGCCAACTGCTGTCCGTTGATGCCACGAATCGTGCTGATATACGCTAGACCCGAACAATTGTATAATTATATTCGTATTGACCTTGAGCACTGCACGGCCAACGAGGTCGTGTCATTTCCGTGATGTTTCTAGGGCATCGTGGATGTCTGAGTAACCTCGAAGTAGTCTGTCTAAATAGTCTGCAGAAGTTCACGGACGTCTAGCTTAAAAACAAGAGGACTAGGGGTTTAAAAAGGCGTGGCTTTGAACTGTATGTAAAGGTGAAAAATAGGATGCATGCATTCTCCACCTTTCCATTAAATACAGCCATACCACCGCCTTCAAGCATATTTTCTATTACGTGAAACACGACCCACATCTTTATGCTCCTCGTACCAACCAAGCTCGGCAAACTGTAAATACGTGCCCTTACATCATGCTGGGACAAAACACCAAACATCCGAGGTTACCGGCGTAGCGGCATATCAACACAAACAGAACGTTTGGAAGCCAGTCAGAGATGAAAAGTCAGCATTTGATCGCAGGTGAGCAGGCTCAGAGCACTTTGTTTTTCTTTGTTTCTATTTCTTTCTTTTCTAGTCTTTTAAAAAAGGCGAAGGTATGGGATGGGGCTCGGGTGAATACAGCTGTACGAGTAAGAAACGCCCTCTGGGCCCTGGAACGTGACGGGAGCGCCGGAGGCAGCGTACGTCTGAGGGTAGACACCGAGAGCGGCTGCGTTGTACAGGCGGGCGTGCTCAGCCTTGGCGGCGGCCACCTCAGGGGTATCGCCGATCGGCAGAGCGCCGTGTCACTTGCGGTAGCAACTCTTGGTAGCAGTGGTCTTGGCGAGCGCCTTCACGTCGGTGACGGCAGCCGGCCGCAGGTTAGTGCGAGACACGCGGTAGGCAGACTCGTCCGCAACGCAGTCGACCGTCTGTTTCACACCATTGAGGTCCACGTAGCTAAACGAGCCCTTAATGGGAACGATGGGAATTTTGCCGTCGAATTTGGTGCTGAGAACGTCGTCGTGCGGCGGAAGCCGGCCGGGGCGTTGGCAGCGAAGCCAACGCCCGTAGGTGTTGTTGAAAGGAGTTGAAGCAGCAGAGCAACGAAGCAGTGACTATGAAGAAACATTTGTTAAATTCGAGATGACTTCCATTAAAGGTACTGTATCACATTTGTATGGGGATTTCAACTGGGATTTACATCTTCATGATGATTCCCTGAAGTTTACAGGCACAGCCATGTCCGGTTTAAGACTTTGAATCCTCTTGTTTCTTAGCTTGATGCGCGTGAACTTGCAGAGCCTAGCAAACATCGGAATACCTATAGAAGTTTTACCCTGGCATGTACGTCATCATACGAGTCAGGTGAAAACCTCATTAAATTGGCTATGTTGTACTTACGGTGAAGATATGCCCATTTAACCAACTGTGTTTATGGTGATGCATGCAGACCAAAAGGCAATGGATAACAGTGGTTCCAGACTACTGGCGCCTGGGGGTCTATTCGTCGACGCCCAGCTCGTACAGGGACATCGCTGCACGGTAGGCGCTGGGCGCTCGGACGGGGCCGCACCGACCTATATATGACGACCTATAGGGCACCCGACCTATTCATGACTGGCGCCTGCAGCCTGCCCTGAACTTGGGACTTCCAAAATCCCACGGGGTCAACTTGCCGCTTCTTGCCATGAGGAAGTCACGATGCTTAATTTATGACTCTGCGCTTTACAACTATGACCCTATCTGGTTTACCACTTCAAATCAGTTTGCTTCTGAGCTTGATGCACCTGAACTTGTAGAGCCTAGTACCCATAAGAACGTCTAGAGGAATTCCATCCCGATACGTGTGCCATCATAGTCACATCACATGAAAACCTACTTTCATTGTCATCCCGACGAGCACAGGATAGAGGGAAGAAGGGATGAAATGGCAAACGTCGAGGTCATAGACCGCTTTACGCCATAGGTAACAGCTTTTCGGACAATTGCTAGATGAGCCAGACGAAATACATCAAAAGTAACCCAGAAATAGGGCCGAAATCAAAAACACAACTGGAAAAGTAAAATTAAGTTCACAAAAATATGCAATAACACCACGAAAAGAGCCAAAAAACACTCACACCACGCTCGTAGGTTTAATTTGTGTTCATAGATGAATGCTGCCACCGTGCGGCATATCAAATTACTACAAGTGAGTCTCGCCGTCCGCTACAGCGGCAACTCTGACGTGGCAGCCCTCGCGGTGACAATGACGTCGTACAAGCATTCCGTAAGGCAATGAACCGATGGTATGATCAAAATCATCCTTATAGACAAATTACTACATTTGGCAGGGACTTGCATTTAAAAGCTCGCGAAAATTACTAGTGAGCTATGTATATCATACATGAAGGTTGCCTTTATTTCTTCAGGTGTGGAAAAGTTCCTTCAAGCTGCTGATTGGGAATTGATCTTCTGATGACATGAAACAGCTCATTGGGACGCATCGTGACCCATCGTGACGCTATTAAAACCGTATATGCCTATAAATGCCATGTTTCTCTCATTGTTAATGAAGATATACAGTTGGAATGCTTTGTATTTCTCGACAATATATCAGTTTCCTGCTAAATCGACAGCATTTTTTAACCTAGCGTATTTGTAAAGCACACAACCAGAGGGAAGACAATTGTTTGCAATCATGCTATGTCATACTAACTTTGGCTCAAGCATGATTTCAACTCGTTAACAGCCTGCACCAAAATAAGTGACTCATCAGCCAACATGCCCGGGCGCCTGTAATTCCTCTGTTGTTCTGATATCATACTGATGTGGAAAACGGGTGATTGGCATGGCAAAATTCAAATGAAGATAAACAACCACATCTTTTTCAAATAACGGCAGCCTCAGGGAGGTAGACCGTCAAGAACCTGTCACCCTTTTATGAATCTTCTTGAAAACGTCTGAGATATTCGGCGGAGGAGGTGCGTTTGATTATACCTCCTCTCTTAATTTGTTATATTAAGACCAGCCACGATCACGAATGTCAGATTGCTAGGAGTGTGGTGGATTCCTGCCTATCTATCGCCTTTGGGCTTGTGTTATTTAAGAAATGTGATGTATTTTTTTTATTTGTATTCTCCCATGCTAATCACCTACTTGTCCTATCAGCTTGATATCAGAACTACAGAGAAATTACAGGCGCAGGTCACGATACCTGGTGACTCAGCTGTTATGGTGCAGGCTGTTGACGAGTTGTAATCATGCCTGAGGTAAACTTGGCATGGCATGGCACAACTGCAAACAATTAGGACTTCTTTCAGATTATGTGCTTCACAGCTATTCTGTTACAAAAAGGTGGTTAGTTTAGACAAGAAACATATATTACTTAAAAACAAGATATCCCAATTACATATATATAGATATAGGTGTGTCTATATATATATATATATATATATATATATATATATATATCCCCCTCTCTGCATTAAAAATGGAGAAATGTATTACTTTTTAGCACTTTGGTTTCCTCCAGCATTTTTACGCTGCAGCTCGATGGGATGAATATTTTTAGCATAGAATAATTATGACTGATGAATCCTTAAATAAGTTTGCTTCTTAAAACAAGCAATGATAAATGATATGAAACGCTTACTTTTTCATGCCGCGCTCGATACAAAACCCTGCAGTTAAACACATTTGACATTTACGTGTTTTGGGTGATAAATAGATATTACTTTAGTCGGAACAGTGGCAGATGCAGCGTATCTCTTAATTTGTTATGGGTGGGAAAAGTATCTGCTAATTAGTGCACATGGTATGATCAGTACTCGCTTGAAAAACATTTTCTTATCAAAGTGTAGCCTCCGTTAGTTTAAATGCATATGTTACAAATATTCCTACGACACTGCCTATGCTGTACAACAGGATAAGGAGACAACGAAGGAGAATGGAAAACACGGAACTTATTTTTACCGCCACTTTTGCCCTGTTAAACCCTCGGTTAACCGTTTTCTTGATTCATGGCGGTGCTCAATAACGACAAATCTAAGCCTTTCGAGTGTCGAACTCACCAGGCTACCTGACAAAGCTATTCTAATGCCGACACATAGAGCTTTGGTACAGAACTAACGCAGCTAATACGGAAGTGTTTGAAGGCGAAGTCCTGCCCTATGGAGATGTTTATCATGCACACCTCTTACTTATTTACGCATGTTACTGATATACGCATTTTAATCTTGTAGGTTTGTGGGCATGATTTATATTTGTATTTGCGGGGCGAGTGGGATGACACTGTCTGCCAGCAGATCATGCAAAAAGTGCTGACTTTGTTTTGGGGGAGCAGGAAGAAGCCAGTAAGTCACCGGTGGTTCAAATAATCCTTTACCTTGCCTCCTTTTAACACATCATTGGTCACCAGAGTTAGCCATTTTCTGTTTAATCCACGGAGTTTTTTTCATAATACAACTTATGATGCCACAAGGCATGCAACGGGCTTATTTTATTCTATATTCTTAATTATTTACCCCAAATTACTTGAAGTGGTCCCTCATGGCTGCTTCAACAGGATGTTTATGGTGATGGTTTCCTGACTGGCAAATGATTCTACTGTATATATGCACTATATTTTTAACCCAGGGATACTCTAATCCGCATAGCAAATATAATATGAGTTTAATATTAGTATGTAACAAATAGTCAGGCCATCCCACAAAAAATGTAAAGCCAACATCTCAAACTTTGTCATGAACTATGAGTAAAAAACCCTAAATAAATGCCTTTGGTGCAGCTGAAAAAGCAAGCAACGATACTAGCATGGTCATCCGCAAGTTATGTTACTTTTGGAGAAGAGTGATTGTTTTGTGGAAGATGCTCATTATTGCCCTTGCCATGGGTTAACCGTAGCAAACAAAATAAGCTGTCCAGGGTGGTTTTAAGTGTTTTGATTTGTGTTGTCATGTTTTGTGATGTCAGCAAGCATACGCAAGTGAACTGAACACAATTGCAAGTTGAAACCAGCCAAAACTTCGCTTTATCGTGTTTTTAGTAGAAACGCTGCGGTCAACAGATAGGTGAGTTGAGATGATATTCAAAGTATGGGCCACTCTAAGTTAGGTTATGTTAGTTAAGTGCATGGGAAATGGCAATAGATACAGTGCAAGGATCCAGTAACTCACAACTGCTGTTGTGATACAAACAGGTTAGACAGGATGAGATGATGTAAGGCCTCTTTAGGTTAGGCATAGTTATGCTACTTTCATCGTAATAAGTATTGGTATTGTGTAAGCAACGATGACAAAATTTTTGTTTTCCCACGCCCCATCTTAACAGAAGCCAAACGTATGTCTGTAGTGTTTGACTGGCGATTGGCTGATGTAGGCGTTCAATGATTTTTTGGTTTTTTGTTTTCTGAATTTTCTGTTTTTGTTGCTATTGAATTACTTTTCTTTGGTTTGTGTTAAACGTGCTGGGGAAAGCAACTGCAAAGTGCAGCATAAAATTATTGGCGTTAATAATTTGTTATGCCCATTACACCGTCATGAAATTATGATGCTTTAATGTATTCTGTTCCACTTTAATGGCCTAAGATCTTAAAAAGCAAGAAGTTTTCTCAGGTTTTGGATATTACGTCCATGCCAACTTGAAATACATGTCTTTGTTTGCTGAACCAGCAGTCACGAGATCATAAGTTCAATGTTTTGTAACTTGATTTTTCACCCCCGCACGGTCTTTTTGCGACGGAATTTTTCACTCCCACCCTAGTTCAAAACCGATTCTAGCTCTCTGTAAAACCAGCCCACTTGTAACTAATGGTCAAGATTTCAGTGAAAAATACTGCTCTTGGCAAACAATCAGTAATTATGAATTGTGCTCATGAATACGACATCGCTACGTCAAGTACGTCATCGAGTACGTCAAGGGGCGCAGATGTTTGCTGTTGCGCGATTGCTGAGCCCGAAGATTGTCCCGCGCTTGCGTTTTACCCTTTTCTCGTGGTGTTCTGTATTCGCCCTGGACTTTGCATCATTTTCTTTCTATTTATATATGTGGTTATGGCGCTACTCTTATGTTCTTCGATCCCGGTCTTTTCTCAATCATAGCTCTTACCACTGCACGAACCCTCGTATGACGTAGCGCAAAAGTGATTGGTGTTCGACACGTGCACTCAAGTTTATTAGTATTAAATTGTATTATTCTATTTATTATTGTGTTTATTATTTATTTATTAGTTATTTTTATTACTAAAATGGTTTAAGGCCAACTGCTGTCCGTTGATGCCACAGTCCGCAAAAGTTCACGGACGTCGGGTTTAAAGAAAGACGACTTGAAGTGCTCAAAAAGGCGCCGCAGCTATGAACTGCATGGAATGGTGAAAAATTAGGATGCATGTGTTCGCCACCCTCTCACTTAATACAGCTATACCACCGCTTCCAAGCATATTTTGTATTACGTCGAAAATATGACAGGGTTCCGGGGAGACGGCTTATGAACACAAACGGAGCGTTTGGGAGCGAGTCAGAGATGAAATGTCAGCATTTGATTGCAGGTGAGCAGGCTCAACGCACTTACCAAAACATCCAAAGGTAAGGGAGGGGTTCGGGTAAATAGAGCTGTATGAGTAAGAAACACCCTCCGGGCCGTACGTGCACTTGAACGTGACGGGAGCGCCGGAGGCAGCGTACGTCGCAGGGTAGGCACCAAGAGCGGCCGCGTTGTACAGGCGGCGTGCTAAGCCATAGCGGAGGCCGCCTCAGGGGTATCGCCGATTGGCAGAGCGCTGCGTTACTTGTGGTAGCCACTATTCGTATCAGCAGCGTCGGCGGGTCTCTTCACGTCGGTGACGGCAGCCGCCGGCAGGTTGGTGCCGGACACGTGGTATCCAAACTCGTCCACAACATAGTCGACCGTCTGTTTCACACCATAGAGGTCGGCGTAACTAAACGAGCCGACGATAGGAAAGACGGGGATTTTACCGCCGAATTGGGTGCTGACACCGTTGACCTGGGGGTAGACACCGGCCGGGACGTTGGCAGCGAAGCCGTTATAGGCGGCAGAAGCGTATTTGGGGGCGGCCAAGTTGGTCGAGTATCTGGAGGCGTCCTGTTGTACCGAGTAGGCCTGGCCGCTGTAGGGCTGGGCGTACTGGGCAGCCGCGACGGCCAGGACAGCGCACACTGCCATCTGAAAAGGACAGAGTCCACACAAGATTTGTTGTTGAGAAGAGCTGGAACAAGAAAAGCAGTTCCAAAGAACTTTGCTGCTTGAAATAATTAGTAGACAAGGCCTGTCATATATTTACCGAGCCTTTGGTGCCGAGTGGAAAGTTGAGATCGCAATATTTGTAAAACATCTGTAAGATAAAAAGGCATTTCCTTCACGTTAACATCGTTTGAAGTTGGTGTCACCTTGGAGTTAATGTCACCGTGCGGGCATATAACGGCTGCGTGCGTTGTTGCAACAAAGCAGTGACTTTGGAGAAACATTTTTTGAAACTCTAAATCACTTCTATTAAAGGGGCTGTATCACATTTGTTCTCTGAAGTTTACAGGCACGGCCATGTCCGGTTTAAGACTTTAAATTCTCTTCTCTCTGAGCTCAATACACCTGAACTTGTAGAGCCTAGTAAACGTCACAACACTAATAGGAATTTTACCCAGGCACGTATGCCATCATAGAAGTCGGGTGAAAATCTCCTATCTTGTACTTATAGTGAGGATATGGCCATTTAACCATTTCTTTATGCTGATGCATGCATGAGAAAGGACAATGGACAACGATGGGGCAAGACTACACGAACCTGGGCGTCTATTCGCCAAGGCTTAAGTCGCACAGGGACCCCTCGGTGCGGTATGTGCTAGGTGCTCAAACGGGGACCGCATAACGGGATATTTGGCCTTTTCATGGCTGGTGCGTTTAGCCTGCCCTGGACTCGGGGCTTGCAAAGTCCCATGGGGTCGCATTTCGCATTTAACCTTAGGGAAGTTACTACTACCGTAGGGAAGTTAACCATAGGGAAGTTACTATTACTTCTAGCGAACGCTTAATTCATGACGATTCTCTGCAGTCTAGAACTATGACCCTGTCTGGTCCAAGACTTCAAATCCTCTTGTTTCTGAGCCTGAGGCACGTGAGTAAAATAATGAGGCACGCAGAATGAAGGACAATGAAAAACGGTGGGGCAAGACTACACGCGCCTGAGGGGTCTATCCGCCGAGGCTTAGCCCGGGACCTCTCCTTGCGGTATTTGCTAGACGTTCGGACGGGATGCCGCATAGGGGTGCATCCGACCTATCCATAACTGGCGCGTGCAGCCTGCCTTGGACTTGGAACTCGCAAAATCTCGAAGGGTTGCCTTGCCGCATCTAGCCATAGGGAAATCGTTTGCTGACTAATGCTTAATTCATTGTTATTCTCTGCATTTTACAACCATAACACATAACGCATTACGAGGGACGCAGGATAAAAGCAAGCAGGGATGCAATAACAATGTTGCGATCACGCACCGCCTTACGCCATAGGTAACACAGCTATGTGAACACGTGCTAGGTGAGGTGGGCATAACTCTGAGAAAAATAATACAGGAACAGAGTCGTGATCGAAAATGTAACTGCAAAGGCAACGATACTGTCACAAAAAAAAAAATGTCAACAACACCACGACAAAAAAACAACAAATCACACGCATGGAACGTTCGATGGTCAATTCACACTAATATATTAAGACTGTCGCCTTGCGGCACGTCAAATCACTACAAGTGACTTTCGCCGTCCGCTACAGCGAATTTTGCGGCGGTCAGATCCTTTGAGCAATATTCAAAAGCATGCGAACAATTATTAGCGAGCTTTCTATATCATGCATGAAGGTTGCCTCAATATTTCCAATTGTGGAAAGTTCCTTGAAGCTGTTGATTGGGACTGGATCTCCTGGTGAAATGAAACAGCTTATCGTGATGCACATCGGTAGCAAGCATCGCAAGCGGAGGACTCACCAGGAATTTCATGGCTGAACTCGCTGGGGTCTGTGATGCTTGTAGACCGGTGCCGGCCAGCTTTATACCAGCTGGGAGCCATTCTAACTCGGAGCCACACCCGTGACCGGAGGTAACACTCGCATGTTGCGGAGATGTTTAGTCGGCTGCCTCACGGCGGTCGGTGATTGCCCTCGTTTCCCCGTCCCCCCAAGGTCGGAGAAGGGTCCCCATCACCTCATGCAAATTGCTGAGTGATGAGCCTGTTGCTGGAGAGCTCTGCTGGCAGTGCTACAATGTTGTGATGCTTTTAAGACCGTAGAGTGTTAGCACCGGCGTGGTACGAGCCGCCTCAGATGGAAATACTGGGCGCCGTCTCAGATAATCGTACCTGTAGTTTTCCTTGCTGTGTCTGACCATGGGTAAGTCATTTGCTTCGTACTACTGGTAATATGACGTCAGTGGCCGTCTGGCCTGTATCACCAATGGATCAACGACCACGGATCTTCTCGGCGCCGGACGCTTGCCTCGTCCGTTCCGTGTGTTATGTAAGAGATTGATCGGGTGCCAGGCTGGGTGCATTTGGTTGGAATAGTTCAAGTTTATTTTCAGCAAGAATACAGACGCGTGTAGTACACCAGCAGCCTGCCAGCCTGCTCGCGGTAGGATTAATTTTACACAAACAAGACGCTCACATATAAAAAACAGAACGCTGGCCTTATTCGCCGCGTAAGTCGCTGGGGTTGGGTCATATGTGGTGTCGGTATGTTGTCTCGTGGGGTTGATTGTGGAATATTTATACAGTGTAGGTCAAGCATACGAATGCCTTCAATCACACAGAAGCTTATCAACATCACCGTTGACTTTGTTTGACACCAATAAGATGCTCACGAAAAACAGGCCGCCGTGGCGATCCCCATCCCTTTGCCATCCAATTGCTGGTACTGATTTAGATGTTGTCTTTAGCATTATGGACCAGCTTTGCAAAGCTCTATCTATCTACTTATGTATGCAAGTCAACGTGACAGACCAGATTAAAGGCGGTGAAATCGAATATTGGCGAAAAGGAGAAGAGGGCGCGTCGCTCATCTCACTCTACCAACGTCCAGCTACTTAACAATTTGAGTTCCTGAAGGAATTGTGTCCTGTAGGAGGACAAACGTTTATGCAAAAATGGTCCACAACCGTCCAGCTATGCAGTCAGTATCTGACCTTTACACACTGGCAACACTCATACTTTGCCTTTATTCAGCAGCATCTCGCATTATGCCCGCATCAAGAGTCCCACTCACCCAAATGACCATTAACATCGACCGAGACAAAACGAGCCATGCTCTGATATTTACACCGTGCTATTGACAGCGCTAACCGCAATCTCCCATGCCATAAAGATAATTCGTGGGCAAATGGCCACTCCATACTAGCTAAAGGTTGGGGTATCTTGGAGATCATTGAATATGAGTAGGCTTACGCACATGGGTTTAGGAACAGAGGTGAACAGGTCCCCACTTTTCGAGGCGAAAGTGGGGTGTCAGCAGTCTTAAATGTCTCCATCCATCTTCAAATGTAAGCTGTATTTGACCTACTTTTGCACTACATTAAAAATGCATGCCGATTTATCCAGTTCACCAGCGACCCTTCTCAAGCCGCACTGAATACAATCGCTTCGTGTCGTAAATGGCAGGCAGCATGTTATTCTATCATGAACGGCGAACGGACCTGAGAAAACAGAGGCCCCCGTGGCGGCAGAAAGGCACATTAAAAGAAACAAGATAACAAAGTCTTAGACCCGGTTTTAACGGTGGGCCACGCCATAGGGTCACGATGAGTCACGGTGCGTCACGATGAGCTGTTTTATGTCATCAGGAGATCCAGTCCCAATCAGCAGCCTGAAGCAGCTTTTCCACACCTGGAGGTATTAAGGCAACCTTCATATATGATATACAAAGCTTGCTAGTAATTTTTCGCAAGCTTTTAAATGCAAATTTCTGCCAAGTGTAGCAATTTTTCATGTAAGAATGATTTTGATCATACCATCGGTTCATTGTCTTACGGAATGCTTGTATGACGTCATTGTCACTGCGAAAGTTGTCACGCAGAGTTGCCGCTGTAGCTGACCGCGGACTCACTTGTAGTGATTTGACATGCCGCACGGTGGCAGCGTTCATGTATGAACACGAATTAAATCTACGGACGTTGTGTGCGTGTAATTTGGCTGTTTTTCGTGGTATTGTTGCATATTTTCGTGACATTATTTTTACTTTTGCAGTTGCAATTTTGATTACGGCCCTATTCCTGGGTTATTTTTTCTGCATTTCGTCTGCCTCATCTACCAATTGTCCGGAAAGCTGTGTGACCCATGGCGTAAAGCGGCCCATGATCTGGACGTTTTCCGTTGCGTTCCTTCTTCCCTTTGTCCTCTACTCGTCGGGATGACAATGAAAGTAGGTTTTCATGTGATATGGTTATGATGGCATACGTATCTGGATGAAATTCCTTTATTCGTTCTTTTCGGTACTCGGTTGCAAAAGTTCACGTGCCTCGGGCTCAGAAAAAAAGGATTTGGAGTCTTGAACCAGACAGGGTGGTGGTTCTAAAGTGCAGAGAGTCATCATGAATAAAGCATTCGGTAGCAAGTAACTGCCCTATGGTTAAACGTGGAGGGCGGCCTCATGGGAGTTTACGACCCCATGAGGCTTATGCAAGTCCCAAGTCGAGGGCAGGCTAAACGTGCTAGCCATGAATAGGCCAAATATCCCGTTATGCGGCCGCCGTTCGCCGCCTAATGAGGTTTTAATGGAAAATATAGGACTGCCTTTGTCTGCTAAATGTTTGAAGTAGCAACGTTCTTTGGAATCGTTTCTTTTATTCCAACTCCTTTCAACAACAAATACGGCCGGGGCGTTGGTTTCGCTGCCAATGCCCCGGCCGGCCTCCGCCCGCAGGACGACGGGTCTCAGCCCCAAATTCGACAGCAAAAGCCCCGTCTTTCCTATGAAGGGCTCGTTTAGCTACGTGGATCTCATTGGTGTAAACCAGACGGTCGACTACGTTGTGGACGAGTCCGGCTGCCGTGTGTCTGGAACCAACCTGCCGGCGGCTGCCGTCACCGCCATGAAGACGCTCGCCGAGACTGCTGCTACTTAGAGCGGCTACCGTAAGAAATGCAGCGCTCTGCCGATCAGCGACACCCCTGAGGTTGCCGCCGCCAAGGCTGAGCACGCCCGCCTGTACAACGCAGCCGCTTTCCCCGTCTACGCTCAGACGCACGCTGTTTCCGTCGCTTCCGCCACGTTCCAGGGCACGTATGTCCCGGAGGGCGTTTCTTACTCGTACAGCACTGTCCACCCGAGCCCCATCCCACACCTTCGCGTTTTTTAGAAGGCTGGAAAGAAAGAAAGGAATAGAAATTGCTCTGAGCCTGCTCACATTCGATCAAATTCCGACTTTTCATCTCTGACTGGCTTCCGAACGTTCTGTTTGTGTTCATATGCCGTTACACCGGAAACCTGTCATGTTTGGTGTTTTGTCTCAGCATGATGTAAGGGTACGTATCACAGTTTACCGAGCTTGGTTGGTACGAGGAGCATAAAGATGTGGGTCGTGTTCCACGTAGTAAAAAATATGCTTGGAAGCGGTGGTATGGCTATACTCAATAAAAGGGTGGCGAACACATGCGTCCTAATTTTTCACCATTCTATGCAGTTCACAGCCATGCCCTTTGAAAGATTTAAAGTTCTCTTGTTTTTCAGCTCGACGTCCACCTTTTTAAGCTTCTGCACGCTATTTTGGACAGACTATTTCGAAGTCAATCAGACATCTACGACGCCTTCGAAGCATCACGCACATGAAACCACCGCGTCGGCCGTGCAGTGCTCAAGGTCAATACGAATATGATTATAAAACAAGTAGTGTCTGGCATACATCCAGGACGATTCTTGGCATCAACGGACAGCAGTTGGCCTTCAACTGTTTTAATGTGTTGAGTGCATGATTCGAACATGAATCACTTTTGTGCTACGTGCAACGAGGATTTGTGCACTGGTAAGAGTTATTATTGAAAGAAGATTGGGATCGAAGAACGCATGAGTAGTCCATAACTAGATACGTAAATGAAAAAAAGCCAGCAAACCAGCAAACATTCACGCCTCTACGTACTCAAACGATGCTGTATTCATGAAGTTATTTGATAAATACTGATTGTTTTTCGAGGATGGTGTTTTCGATTTAACTTTACACCACTAGTTAAACGAAGGCTGATTACACGTTGGTGGAAAGGTGGAGAGCACATGCATCCTTTTTCACCTTTCCATGCAGTTCACAGCCACGCCTTTTTGAATACTCAGTCCTCTTGTTTTTAAGCTTGACGTCCGCGAACTTCTGCACACTATTTTGGACAGACAACTTCGAGGTCAATCAGACATCCACGATGCCACAGAAACATCACGCAAATGACACCACCTCGTTGGCCGTGCAGTGCCAACGAGGTGGTGTCAGTACGAATATAATTATACAACTGTTCGGGTCTGGCATATATCAGCACGATTCGTGGCATCAACAAACAGTAGTTGGCCTTCAACCATTTCAATGTGTTGAGTGCAAGCTTCGAACACTAATCAATTTTGAGCTACGTGACTAAAATGATATCTGTTTATCACCCAAAACACATAGGTGTCAAATGTGTTCAACCGCAGGGTTTTCTGCGGAGAGCGGCATGAAAAGGTAAGCATTTCATATAATTTGTCATTGCTTGTTTTAAGAAGCAAATTTTTTTATTGATTCCTGAGTCATGATTATTCTATGCTAAAAATATTGATCCCACCGAACTGCAGCGTGAAAATGCTGGTGGAAACCAAAGGTGCTAAACACTAATATATTTCCCGATTTTTAATAAGAGAGATATGTATACACACGCACAGACATATATATATATATATATATATATATATATATATATATATATATATATATATATATATATATGCATATATATATATATATATATATATATATATATATATATATATATATATATTAAGATACATGCAATTGGGATATCTTGTTTCTCGAGATAATGTACTAGTTTCCTTTCTAAATTAACCACCTTTTTGTAACAGAATAGCTGTAAAGCACATAATCTGAAAGAAGTCATAATTGTTTGCAGTTGTGCCATGCCATGCCAAGTTTACCTCAGGCATGAATACAACTCGTCAACAGCCTGCACCATAACAGCTGAGTCACCAGGTATCGTGACCTGCACCTGTAATTTCTCTGTAGTTCTGAAATCAAGCTTATATGACAAGTAGGTCATTGGCATGGGAAAATACAAACAAAGAAAATACATCACGTTTCTTAAACAACCGAAGTCCAGGGGCGATAGATAGATAGATAGACAGGAAACCACCACACTCCTAACAATCTGACATAAAAGCGTCTAGGATGTTCGACAGGAGGAGTTTGGGTTATTTTTTACCGTTCCTTTTTGTGCAACGCCATAAAGCTGAAAACTAATTGCACCATTCGTGGCTGATTTTATATGCCGAAACTGGTTGTACTGCCCCTCCTCTGTACAAATATTGTTAGACAGGCACAATTCCAGTCCGGTCTCCCCTGCCTTCATCCGCAGGTATGGATGTATATTCCTTGTGGGGGTTTCAAAAAAGTTACAACTCACTTGAACTGATGTAAACAAACGAAATGCCTTTAAATAATATGGCAACTATCGGCGCCTCTAATGATCTCAAGAGAACACTGTGGGCATACATCCGTGAGAACTACTTTCGTAAATTCGACGACGAAGCGTGAGTGAGCTCAGTAGTGTTTTCACGGTAATAGTGTCAGGAGATGTCCCGAGTTACGTAGTCACTGGGTGCCTCACCCAGTTGACGCATATATTTGGTTTGCCCACTAGCATACATTCTAGCGCTGTTCTATTGTCCTGCATTCGAACAGGTGAGCATCCATAACATCATCTGCCATTGCTGTTCTTGCTCCTTAGATTGCGGGGATTCTGGGTCTAGAACTGTTCGTGTTGCTTCTGTCGCTGGTCAGTTCTGGAAGAGCATAACGTTCGAGGCGGGCACGAGCGGACCATTTTCATTTTCACCTCCTTTCGATCTACTCCATTCATCATTTCTGCGGCCCATTACGCCTTCAAGGCAAGGAGCCCCGGAAGTTGAACACTAGGAGGGCACCTTATTATTACTGGTCTAGGTCTGAAGGGCCATTTCGATCCAGTGCAGAATGTCTTCCGGCTTCTGTTCTGGCGGCACGGAGGCCCGTTGGTCGATCCGGAGACACTTTAAAAGGATGCATCATACCATAAACATGTGCTCTCACAGTTGCACTCCATAAGCACGTGGGAGAGGGGGACTGTAAGCAGTCGCGCAGAAGAAGCAAGGCTATGTAAAGTGACGGAATGAAGTCCTTGCTACTAAATAAACCTTGGATTTCTCCTCACTACCCTCGTCAGCCGTTCACTGCAGATAAAATGCTGACTTTTATTACATGAAGCAGTTGTATCCAGAAAGTTTCAGGCGGATCGCTGGTAGACTAGGCAAATCGGATCAAGTTTTAAGGTAGAGCAAAATAAATTTCAACGCCAGTGCGGCAGTGAGTCCCGCATGAAATACCGGTGCACAATTTTCTAGCAGTGGCTGGATGTAAGTAACATACACACGAACAAGCTGTTCCTGTGGTGGTTGGTGTTTCTTCATTACGTAGAGCATATATAGAGCTTTCGACGCTTTGGTTACAATCCCATCCACATGTGCTTGCCATGACATTTCATTTAGTATTGCTACACCTTAAGGCTTAGTTTTGGGGGCAGTGGGCAGTTTTTTAACTGAATCATGATATCTGTTAGTGCTAATGGTTTTTTGGCTGTGAAAAAGGCATGACTTGACATTGTCAGTGTTCAATATCATCCTGTTTGCTGTTCCCCAATCACTTATCTTGTCTTTGTGCTCTTGCAACTGGCAGTGCCGATCTACTTGGGCAATTCGACACGCCCCGTAGATGGTAAGGTCATTTACATACTTCAGAGATGTCCAATGTGTTCAAATTCCGTGTTTTGGATAGAGAACTATGTGAAACGGGACGCGTTTTACGTCATGTATCAGTGTTTGTTTTTAACGGCGAAGCTTTTTATGAATTCATGACTTATAATTATTCCCAGCCTAGAATATTGATTTCTTGAAGTTGAAGCCGGAAAAACCTGTTCAACACCATATGTGCTTGTAGATACCATTTTTTTCTCATTGTTAATAAATATATGCAGTTGAAATACTTTGTATTTCTAGGTAATGTACCAGCTTCCTGCTAACTTGACGACATATTTTATCTTGTATAGCTGTAAAGCACACTACCTGAAAGAAGACAAGTGTTTGCGATAGTGCCATGTCATGCTAACTTTGGTTCAAGCATGATTGCAACTCGTTAATTTCCCGCACCATAACAATGGAATCAACAGCCATAACGCCTTGCGCCTGTGATTTCTCTTTTGTTCTGGTATCATACTGTTATGAAAAACAGGTGATTGGCATAGCAAAGTGCAAACGAAAACAGCTACGCTTTTTCAGATACCGGCAGCCCCAGGGAGGTGGACCGTAAAGAACCTACTACGTTTTTTAAGAGTCTTGTCGAAAACGTCTGATGAATTCGGCGGCGAGGTGGGTCCGTATATGCCGTTTCTTTTTGTGCAACACTATAGGGCTGAAATCAAAGTGCACCAATCGTGGCTGGTCTTAGGTGTTCCTCTGTCTGTACTGCCGCTCGCGTGATTAGATTTTGTCAGACAAACTCAATTTCCTGTCTGGCCCCAGTCACCTCCATCTCCTGGTGTGGGTTTTTTACATTTGTGTTGTGTGCCATCAAAAAACATTCCAAATGATCTCAGGTGATGTGAAAAAAGAAATGAATTGAAACATATTGGTACATTTGAGCGCCTAGAACGATTTCAAGGGACCAATGTGTGCATCCATAGGCAGCAACTACTTTTGCAAAGTCGACGATGAATCATGAAGCAGCTGGTTCGTGTTTTCACGCTTATGGCGCTTGCAGACATACGGAAATCTGCAGTTATAGAGTGCCTAACTCAGTTGATGACATTACTTGGTTTGCCTACATGCATACATTCCGGCAGTGTTCTATTGTACTGCAATTGGAGAGGGGATCATCCCTTATATCCGCGGCCATTGCTGTTCTTGCTCCTCAGATTGCGAGTACGCAGGGTCTAAAACTTCGTAATATTTTTTCTTTCAATGTGCCTTTCTGGCGACACGGGGGTGTCTTGGTCGATCCGTAGACATTTCAAAGAATACATCATGCCATTCTGCGCTCCATAAACATGCGTTGAAGGCACTGTAATCAGCCATGGAGGAGAACCGAGCCTATATGAAAGGACAACAGGGAACTTTTGCTACTGAAGGAACCCTGGGTGTGCCCTCAGTATGTCTATTCGCCGTTATGAAACCATAAGATGCTGCCATTTACGATATGAAGCAATTGTATACAGTGCGGCTTGAGGAGGGTTGCTGGTGAGCTAGTTAAGTCGGCATGCATGTTTAAGATCGTGCAAAAGTAGTTTAAATACAACTTGGATCTTAAGATTGGGAGGGGGGACATTCAAGACTGCTGACCTTCGCTATCGCCTTGAAAAGTGGGGCCCTGCTGCCCCTGTTCCGAAACCGACGTGCATAGGCATGTTCATCTTCAATGACTTCGCAGACACCGCAACTTTTAGCCAGTATGGAGTTACCATTTGCTCATGAAATCCCTTTACGTCAAGGGAGATTGCGGTAAGCGTTGTCAATGGCAGGTGTAAATACCAAAGCATGGCTCATCTTGTCGCAGTCGATGTGAATGGTCATTTGGGTGAGTGAGACTTCCGTTGCGGGCATAATGCGACAAGCTGCTAAATAAAGGCAAAGCTCGAGTGCCGCCAGCGTTTTCTACTGACTGCCATGTCCGGTACTGACTGCGTGGCTAGGCGGTTGCTGAACATTTCTACATGAACGCTTGTCTTGCTACAGGACACAAGTCCCTCGGGAACTCAAATGTTTAGATAGCCGGATGTTGGTTGAATGGGATGAGCGACGCGCCCTTTCCCTCCTTTCGCCAAGATTCGATTTCACTACCTTTAATCTGACATTTCATGTTGACTTCCATACATAAGCAGACAGATACAGCTGTGCAAAGCTAGTCTATAATGCTACAAAGACAACATATATGTTTGCTAGCAGCAAATGGATGGAAAAGGGATGGGATGGCCACGGTGGCCTGTTTTTCGTTAAAATCTCCTTGGTTGTCAAACAAATTCAACGGTAATGTTGATAAGCTTCTGTTAAATTGCAAACATTTTTATGCTTGGTCTACACTGATTTGTAATATTCCACAATTAAAAGTCCCACGAGACAACATACATACACCACATATGACCCAACCCAACAAATTGCAGCTCACTCAGCAAATTGCATGAGGGGATGGAGCTTTTCTGCGGTCTTGAGGGGGGGCGGGGAAACGAGGGCTTTCACCGGCCGCCGTAATGCAGCCGACTAAACCTCCCCCGCAACATGCTAGTGGTGCCGTCGGCGAGGGCGTGGCTCCCAGGTATAGCGGCCACCAGCTGGTATAAAGCTGGCTGTACGGGTCCACAATCATCACAGACTCCAGCGAGTTCAGCCATGAAAATCCCTGGTGAGTCCTCCGCTTGCGTTGCTTGCTACCGATGTGCATCACGATGAGCTGTTTCATTTCATCAGGAGATCCGGGCTCAATTAGCTTGAAGGAGTTTTCCACACTTGGAGATATTAAGGCAACCTTTATACCTGCCAAACAAAGGTCGCTTATAATTGTTCGCATGCTTTTTAAATACCGCTGAAAAGATCCGACTGCCAAAAATTTAAATGCAACTGACCGCTGGACGGACCGACAGAGTCCATGCGAAGTGTTGCCGCGACAGAGTGATCGCTGTAGCGGACGGCACGAAACTCACTTGTGGTGCCTTTGACGCGTACCGCAAGGCGACAGTGCTGATATATTAGAGTGAATTGAACATACGAGCGTCAGATGCGCGTGATTTGGTCTTTTCTCGTGGTGTTGTTCACAATTCTTTCCTTTTTCGTGGCAGTATGGCTGCTTTTGCAGTTACGTTTTGGATTACGGCGCTATTCCCTGGCTCATTTTTCTCAGGGTTATGCCCACCTCACCTACCAGGTGTTTCGAACAGCTGTGTTACCTATGGCGTAAGGCGGTGCGTGATCGCGACATTTGTTATTACATCCCCTCTTTTTTATCCTGCGTCCCTCGTAATGGCGTTATGTGTTATGGTTGTTAACTGCAGGGAATGATAATGAGTTAAGCATAGCTAGCAAGCGACTTCCCCTAGGGTTAGATGCGGCAAGGCAACCCTTCGCAGACTTTGCGAGTTCCAAAGTCCAAGTCAGGTTGCACGCGTGAGTCATGAAAGGTCGGTGCCCCCTCATGCGCACCCGTTCGGAACGTATAGCAATAACGCACAGTGAGGGGTCCCGGGCCAAGCCTCGGCGGACAGACCCCAGGCGCGTGTAGTCTTGCCCCCACCGTTTTCCATTTGTTCTTTATTCTGCATGCATCACCCCAAACAGAATGGTTAAATGACCATATCCTCAACATAAGACAACGCAGCCAAAGCGGTGAGGTTTTAACGTGACTTTACGAAGATGGCGCAAATGTCTAAGGAAAATTATTATGGCTGTTCCGATTTTACATGCTTTTAAAGGCAAATGCCTGCTGAATACAACAATCTCGCCATAGGATGATTTTGATCACACTATCGCTTTATTGTGTCATGGAATGTTTTTTATGACGTTAGAGCCATTCCGAGTGTTGCTACGTCAGAGTTGCCGCTGTAGCGGACGGCGACTCACTTGTGCTTTGACATACTGCACGGTGGCAGTGTTGATCTATGAGGGTGAATTGAACCTACGAGCGTTAGGGTGTGTGATTTGGCTGTTTCTCGTGGTATGGTTGCATTTTTGTTGATTGTATTTTTGTTTTTGCAGTTGCATTTTCTATTTCTCGTCGGCATGAAGGAAATGCCTTTTTATCTTACAGATGTTTTATAAATATTGCGATCTCAACTTCCCACTCGGCACCAATTGTTCGGTATATATATATATATTATATATATATATATATATATATATTATATATATATATATATATGACACCTTTGTGTACTAATTATTTCAAGCAGCAACGTTTTGGAACTGCTTTTCTTGTTCCAGCTCTTTTCAGCAACAAATATTGTGTTGACTGTCTTTTTCAGATGGCAGTGTGCGCTGTCGCGGCCGTCGGCTGCCCAGTACGCCCAGCCCTACAGCGGCCAGGCCTACTCGGTACAACCGGACGTCTCCAGATACTCGACGAACTTGGCCGCCACCAAACACGCTTCTGCCGCCTATAACGGCTTCGCCGCCAACGCCCCGGCCGGTGTCTACCCCCAGGTCGACGGTGTCAGCACCCATTCGACGGTAAAATCCCCGT
>NW_023596647.1:0-10615 GCF_011947565.3 Pollicipes pollicipes | reverse complement strand
CATCACCACTGACATGTCCTTTTTCCCCTCCGCATCCCGCACACGGTACACAAATATAGCCGAGTCCTGGCCCGTTTCGCCTCCTCTCCGTTCTGGAACTCAACAATCGATTCCACCGTCCTCGAGCTTATCGCATCGGAGCACTATTCAAGTCTTACGTGTTCTGTCTGCCCAGACCAGACACGAGCGCTGGCAACTGCTGGCAAGCGAGACGGCAACTGTGTTAACCCGCGAGGCGAGCGGGCGGCGCCGACCCCGGTGGCGGCGCTCCAGGCAGACACCGCCAGTCGGGGCAGCGGCGTACCCAGGTGCAGCAGCACTGGCGGCGCGAGCGGGGGCGGCCTCAGGCGCACGCCAGTAACATCATGATACATCTCCCCCTTGAGCAAATGCAAATAAATGCTAATACGCTTGCGAAACGAAATTACTGGCGACAGACTGCTGCTTCCCTGCTGCTTTCCTGCTGCTTCCCTGCTGCTGCTCTGCTGCTTCTCAGACTGCTTCTTCTCTGCTGCTTTTCTGCTGCTTCCCATCTGCTTTCCTGCTGCTTCTCTGCTGATTCTCTTTGATGCCTCTCAGAAAACGCGGCCACTGCGTATTTGACCACTGCGGACTGAAACTAAGCAGTGGCGTTGGGTCTTATGTCTGGGGCACTTGCGCGTTGCAGGGCTGGGTCGCAGCTTCTGTCAGCGGCCGCAGCTTCTGTCAGCGGCGGCAGCGACGGCGGCGGCGCCGCTGTCGACGCGGGCGACGGCACAGCTGGTGGCGGCCGTGGCACCACCGATCGTGGTGCAGGCGCCGGTCCGCGCGGTTGCGCTTGCAACAGCGCCGGTGGCGCCACCTCAGCATGGCGGCCGGAGAAGAGCTCTGGGGCCGGCACCCTGTGTGCAGAACGGTCAGCACGCCGCTTGGAACCGTGCTGTGTCAAGACTGAACGGACGGATCTGCATCAGATGATGTCGGTTGCGACGATAGCGAGCACCCTTGAGCTCCCAGGTAGCTGCGTCTAGAGAGCTTCTCTATGACGGTGGCGGGCTCGGACCAGCTTTGCCTCCTTCTCCGTCTCGAACATGATCCCGCGGGCTGTAGCTGCTGAAGGTGCGCGGGCACCGCGTCTCCGGTTGAAGCACGTCTCCAGCTTCTTCTTCCTCTGCCGATCTCGGAGTTTGGCATGCTGCCATGCTTCTCCGGTTGGCTGAGCGATGGGGAGACGAGATTGAAGTTCGTGTCCCATCAGGAGACGGGCTGGGGAGTATCCGGTTGCTTCCACAGGCGTCGTGCGGTAGTTGAGGAGGGCGAGGTGGGAGTCCCTCTGGCGAAGTATCCACTTGGCGGTTCTCACAGCTCGTTCAGCTGCTCCGTTGGAAGACGGCGTGTTACGGGTCTGTGATACGGTTTGTAACGCCGTAGGACGCTGTAAGTTGGCGAACGAGCTTGAAGTGAACTGCGATTCCTCCGTCTGTTGTCACAGGTCTGGTATCCCCAAGCGGGGAAAACAGGCGCTTCAGACGCTCGATGACTGCGCTAATGGTGAGACTCGGGAGGCGTTGTATCTCCAAATACCTGCTGAAGATGTCCACCGTGACGAGCCAGTTGCAGTTGTTGAAGTGGAAGACGTCTGCTGCAACGTGCGTCCACGGTCTTGATGGCGTTGGGGTTGTCACCAGTGGCTCAGCGTGCTGGGCGGGCGCGTTCACCTGACAGAACGAGCAGCCCTCAAGATGACGCTTCAGGTCGATGCTGAGTTGAGGCCACCAGATCGATACTGCTGCCGTCTGGCGACACTTGTTTAGACCGAAGCGTCCGTCATCATGTAATCGGGTGAGCATTTTATCTCGCAGATTCGGAGGGATGGCGATGCGTCGCCCGTGCATCAGCAGTGTACAGCATCAGCAGTGTGATCTTCATCCCCAAAAACTTGACCTCGTTCTTCCGGAACTCACACTTTTTCCTGTTCAGCTTGAGGTCAGACTCGTGGATCCTCCTGATGACGGCTTCGAGACGTGCATCGTGACTGGCAGCATCTCCGGACACCACGGTGTCGTCCATGTAGACGATGACTCCGGGCAGTCCGTCCAGCATCTCCATCTCCCGCTGGAAGCACTCCGGTGCGAGCGAGATCCCCATCGGCAGTCGCAGGAACCTCTTCCTGCCGAACGGAGTGATAAACGTGGTCATCTTGGAGCTTGCCTCGTCCAGCGGGATCTGGTAGAAACCGGAAGAGGCGTCTAGCTTGGTGAAGAGCGTCGCGCCACTCAGCTTGGAGGTCAGCTGCTCCAGAGTAGGGACCGGGAACACCTGTCGCTTCACAGACTGGTCGAGTCTCTTGTAGCCAACCGTGATGCGGACACCGCTACTCTTCGGCTTCGGGACGGGGACCAGCGCAGAGACCCAGTCTGTTGGCTCGGTCTCCGACGTGATGATGCCGTGATGCTGTATCTTCTTCAGCTCCTCTTCCACCGGCTTCATCTGTGGCAGCGGGATGTTTCTTGCAGTGGCAAGGGCGACTGGAACAGCATCTTCACGGAGCTGAATGCTGACCGGTGCTGCCTTCAGGAGGCCTGCCTCTCCGAAGACGTCTTCGTTGACTTCACCTGTGAACCTCAGTACGCCCATGCGCGAGCCAGCAGACCTGGAGAGGAGATCATCAGCTGAGTCAACAACGTAGAACACTTCAGGCTCGGCTTTGTTCTTGAATATGAGTGTTCCGTGCATCTTTCCTTCTACTCTTAGCACGCTACGAACACTTGTCAGAGTATTTGAAGCATGTTGAAGCGGCGGCAGTTTCAGCTTATTATACGTTTTCAGCGTCAGAATGCTAACATCAGCGCCAGAGTCAACTTTGAAAGCGACTCGTTGACCATTTAGAAGGACTGAAACTCTCCATGGCGCGCAAGCTTTGTCTACTTCGCCAACAAAAATGTTAGGCGGCGATAGCTGTTCAATGGACTCTGTCCGCTCAATCGCTCTGACACCGTTGGAGCGACAAACAGATGCAATATGATCCATTTTCTGACAGTCGTCACAGATTTTTCCCTTAGCGGGACAATCTTTCGGAGACACATGACGTGCTCTTCCACAGTGTATGCATGCTGTTGAAAAGTCGGCACGCCGACTATGCTGTTGCCATTGCGCGGTGGAAGGCTGCTGTTGACGTCTATACTGCTGGTGCTGCTGCTGTCGCGGGCGGTGCTGCTGGCGCGGCTGCCTGTGCTGCGCCGGTGTACAAACCCTACTGATGTCAGGCGGACCAGAGCTGTCACGGCCGTTCACGATCTCGACATTACGCATCATCGAAATGACTGTATTTACAGACACTTCCTCCTCTAGTGACTTCGGCTTAATTCTACGGGACAGCTCCCTGCCAGACATTCCTGAGATCGACGATACGCTCATCAGCGCCAGTGAAGCTGCAGTGCTCAGCAAAAGAGAACAAAGCTTTGATGTACGGTTCATTAGTCTCGCTTGAGCTTTGAGATCCAAGCTCGAAGTTGTGACGCTCTGCAATCAAGTTCCTTTTCGGAATGAAGTACCCGTCTAGCTTTGAGACAACAACTTCAAAATCCTCCTTCTGCTCAGCAGTAAGCTTTAATGTTGGTACGATATGCTCAGCCTGCGGACCCATACTGTAAATCAACGCAGCTACTTGAACGTCACCGTCCTCTTTGTGTAGTCCCGATGCCAGTCTGTAGCTGACGAACCGATCACGCCAGGTCGGCCACCTCTCAGGCGATGTGAAGTCGAATTCCTCAGGAGGACGAAATCCAGGCATCTCGACTTGCTTCACAACTCACACTGGTTAAATTAATGTGCTGCTCACGTTTGCTTAAGTTTTCTCTAGGTTCAATGCGGCTGTGCCATATTCAAGTCTTACGTGTTCTGTCTGCCCAGGCCAGACACGAACGCTGCGAGACGGCAACTGTATTAACCCGCGAGGCGAGCAGGCGGCGCCGACCCTGGCGGGCGGCGCCCCAGGCAGTACACCGTCAGTCGGGGCAGCGGCGTATCAAGGTGCACCAGCACTGGCGGCGCGAGCAGGGGCGGCCTCAGGCGCACGCCAGTAACATCACGATACAAGCACCTTTCCAAACTGGGCAAAAATTATCTTTTGGGCAAAAATTACCGCCAGTATCGTAATGTGATGTCATATGACAAAATAGTCGTTAAGTCCATTCCCAGAAGCGTCATCAGTAATCAGCTTATCACCGAAAACCTCTTTCATCGCTGCAGTTTTCAGTATCATGTACATAACCGAAACGTCCAGTCATACACTGCCCTTGAACAAATGTCAGGATATGTGCTGCTGCTAGGAAAGCAGTTGTACGTGCCCTGGACTGACAAGATAGCCCAATCACAACAGGGGTTTTCTTCCAACCTCGGGACTTAGAGGCCTCATGTTTAAACTCAATCTACGGCTGGATCTGCTTTCCTCGATCCACCCCCCCCCCCTCGAAAAAGAGCAATGAAGAACCTTGGTAGCCAGGGCAGCAAATTGCATGGCAGATTCCGAAACAGCCGCACGCGGCATAGGCAATGACGTCAAATATAGAGGGCCTCCACGAGGCTATGCCCCCCCCCCCCCCACTTATGAAAATTCACTGTGCGCTTCGAACCCCATCTCCACCGTCACCAAACTATCCACCATACATTAGCATGCTCCAAGCCCGGCGCGACATGCTTTGACTGGTGGGCGCCTTCTGTCATGCCCCAACAAGCAAATTTCACTGATTTTGTTGTCAAACGCTTCACATCAAGCGGATAGCTCTTTCCGAACAAGTTACTCGCCATGACAGGGGGGGGGGGGGATGTGACACCCCTACGGTTTTCTGAGGATACCAGTGCGGCATATTGTGCAGTTTTGCAAAAAATCTTTGGTGGCCTCTGGGGCATCCATTGTGCGCGTGTTGACACCAAAAAAAGGGCCCCTAGCAATGCTGCTTTCAGAGTAGCGATGTTTTTTTACGATCAGTGCAAGACGATTCAAGGCCGGCGGGTGCGGCAGGGGGCAAGCGACGATTATGCGGACCGCGCGTGGAGCGTTGGCACTATTACATGAACGAAACCCTACCTTATAAATATAGGCTCCAGACAGATAAAACGACGTGCCATTGTACTCATGATTAAACAAGGGACACGCCTCTTTATGTTCCATGTTACTTCACTGCATGATTTTATATGTATGAACGTGCAAAGCTGATGTTTGATTTTCAGGAAAATTTGACGTTCAACTTGGTGGGCTAGTGGGGTCAGTTAACAGCAGGAAAGTTCTTTCCAATCATGAGGTCTCACTAAAGACGGGTCACCGCTTGTTGTATTTTTTGCGAGGCTTTACCTTTCTTAGTTTGCAAACGTCAGGAACCCTCCCCCCCCTTCCCCTTCCACCTGTCCCCGATCTAAAATCGGCGAATCAGGTTGAGGATTAAAAATTGTTGACTGCCATCTTGTTAATCTATTGTATGTATGCTGGTGTAAACATCTGCATTTCAGATCATGAAGACATCAGCTGCTACAGGAGAATGGCATATGCCATTACCAACATCAAAACATTGGTAGAAATTCAATGAGCAAGCCGAAAATTGTCATTTGCATGCAAGTTACATGCAAATTTAAAATGATTATCTGGTTATATGTAGTTTTTGGCATGTGTAGTGCAGGAGTATCAATGCAAATTGACTTCTGGGGGATTACCGAATATCAATGTTGGGCTGGGCCCTCTCAATGCCGATTCCGTTCGCCCCGGCCAACATTTCTAGCTGGAAAACTAAAAACAGGGGATGAAAGCTTGCTATCACACAAAACCATGTCATCTGGACAAAATTTATTGACCATGATCCATGGGTTAATATCTCCCCTTAATCACGCATAAAAACTAGCACTGCTGTCATCATGCCCTCACCACACAACCTTTATTTATTTCTACTATCAATGCAGGCGGTATATATGGTAGGCTGTCCGCCTTCACAGCCTGTACTTGAATGTGTACAGTGATTATGATTATGGTCCTATCCGGACATTTTTACAATTCATTGTTAGCAAAAACAGTAATGAAACATACCATATCTGCCTACATGCGATGCTACACTAACAAGTGCCAAGAAAATATGCACATGAATGAGCACTGCAGAATGAATGAGCTCCAGGGCTTTTCTGCTACAGTACGGGTGCTATCATCATGAAATAGCTACATTATCCTCAGAGACAACTAAATGCCAACCTTTCACTGACCTCATAGAAGAATTGGAGCACAATACCATAAAACCACCAGCTGTATGAAGTAATACTCTTGGTAAAGAGGGAGATGACAATGCAATTTGTACCCAGGGGCGGATCCAGAGGGGGGCCATGGGGCCATGACGCCACCCCCTTGGGGCGCGAAGGGACTCACTGGCTCCGAGCGGGCCCATAGCCGGGCGAACAGGTAGAGTTTTTTCAAACACAAAACGCAACAAAACTGGTGATCTCTAAGCGGCCTAAAACAGTTGAGTGAAAGTGAGTGAAAGAGTGAAATTACCAATATCAATTCATGTGCTCATTCATGTGCATATTTTCTTGGCACTTGTTAGTGTAGCATCGCATGTAGGCAGATATGGTATGTTTCATTACTGTTTTTGCTAACATTGAATTGTAAAAATGTCCGGATAGAGCCATAATCATAATCACTGTACACATTTAAGTACAGGCTGTAAAGGCGGACAGCCTACCATATATACCGCCTGCATTGATAGTAGAAATAAATAAAGGTTGTGTGGTGAGGGCATGATGACAGCAGTGCTAGTTTTTATGCGTGATTAAGGGGAGATATTAACCCATGGATCATGGTCAATAAATTTTGTCCAGATGACATGGTTTTGTGTGATAGCAAGCTTTCATCCCCTGTTTTTAGTTTTCCAGCTAGAAATGTTGGCCGGGGCGAACGGAATCGGCATTGAGAGGGCCCAGCCCAACATTGATATTCGGTAATTGAGTGAAAGAGTATAATAACTGGAAAAATTCAGTGATTGGAAAAGCTGTGAGCTAGAAATTTTGAGCCCCTTAACACTGTCCAGGACCCATGCTGTTTTCGGGGACCTATACGCCCACTTGCAGGATCATTTCGAGGGTAATGGCCGACGATCAAGGGTCCGACTAGGGGTTTAGGAGTTGACCAGAGACTGTATCAAAGGATCCTGGCCCGCAAATGTCCATCAGTGGGCGCCTTGCGCCGATTGGTGGCTCTTGCGGGCAGTGAGAGCCATTCAGCTGATTCGCGTCCACTAATTCTTAACAGTACTTTCCGTGGCGGCCTAAAGCCCATTTCCAAATTCGGGACCATTTTGTGGTCCACGATTGCTAGCCAGAGGACCCTTTGTGTTGGTCGTAATCCATTAGGCAATGGGGAACCGCTGTGTTGGTCAGGTGGGGGGGGGGGGGGGGGGACTGTACGTCTAACAGGTGACTCCATGTCGGCAAGGGCCCCGAGTCAGCAATGGTTCCGTTTTCTAAGTAGGGACAGGAATGTGACCCCGAATGTCAGAGGATCTCTTAATTTGACCGGCCCGCTGGTAATGAAAAAAGATGGGATAAATGCCAATGGTTCACAGTGAGACAGTGAAAGGGAACTGGAATGGAATAGAATGGACCCACGAATGAACGTTGCCCTGGACCTCCACCCCGTTTCGGTCAGGGGCCGAATGAGCTGAACTGGAATAATCTGCCAGTTATTGAACCCTTGTGTCGGTAAGCGATCCTTTGGCATCAGTGCGTCGATCCAGAATCAACTGTTCTGGTCTGAGGGAGGGGGCCAATGCAATGTGCATCCCTCTGTGGCCCTCGTGATCGACCAGAGTCCCCCGGCCACCGTGTCTCCAGAATAGAAGCCGGCAAGTACCCCGGTTGGTTTGTTTGGACGGAAATCCCTTCAATCCCTGACCGGAAAGGCAATGGAGTTGCCTAGTGTTCTGCTCACGGGGCTCCATGTCCACGAAAGGTAAGAGGTCTCCTTAGTGTTTAATCCCCCAGCGAACAGTAATGACAAATGAACAAAGCTGGACCCAACGAAATATAATGGGCAAATCTGGTGATTTACCTGGGTCTGGTGATTTTATCTGGTGATTTACCCGAGTGCCTTTTCACCGGAAGCCTTTATCCAGTTTTGTACCGCCCCCACCCCATGCTACCAATGCTTTGGCCTTCCCTCTGTTATAAGATGAACCTTGTGGGATCTCAGATAGGCTCTCCTCGGGGTAAGGCGCTTAGATAGCCCTTTCCGAACCTGAGATGCCCACTCTCTCAATCTAAAATATGTCATTTGATGTTTTAGGTGACCGTCGGAGTGATTTTAGCAACACTATGCCCCCCCCCCCCAAAGCAAGGCTCTGGCTGCGCCCCTGCCTACAAACAGAAACAGATCAAATCAGCTCCGTTGAATGAGGGGCAATCGAGTGTCGGTTGGACCATTTTATGCCTAATGCAAGCAAATTCCCGAGAGCTTTTTTGCGGTGGTGTAGTGTAAGGGAAGGTAGTTCGGAAAACGCACTGCAGCGGGCGTCCAGTTTATATTTTACACGTCAGTCAGTAGCAATTCTGATCCATAAACATGTGGCAAAGCAGCCATACAATCAGTGCACACTCGATCATGCGTAGGACGGCCGGGCCAGGGCAGTGGACGCCGACGGTGGACGGGGTAGTGCTCGAATAATTAGTTCCAAAATCTGTCATGTGAATAAAGAGCGGACAAGAGCCTCCATCTCTTTCTTCCCCTCCCCCCCCCCCCTCCCTGGGCACCGGACTTGCTTCTCAGATAAAATTCCTGAAGTGTATCCTGAGCCTGGCCCCTCCTCCACTTTTTGAAACGTTCCTTCGCTTATGGTTCACCATGACCCTTTGGCAAAAGGCGCCGTGCCGGGGAAATGGGTGCGATATCGCTGGCTATACCAGCAGCATGCCTGTAACTGAGCAGACCGCATGGGAAGTCTATGCACACCGCCAACAGCTTCAGAAGACCAGAGTGCTTCTTGCTTAAAGCATTACGAGACGCATGCGGCCCACAGATATCTGTATACTTTGCCTTCTCGTTCGACTTTGAACCTCATCAATTATTTTTGGCTTCATGTAGGCAGGCATTTGTAGCACCGCGTTCAGCTGATAATTGGAATCCATAACTGTAAGGCGACTGCACCCCATCCGACGTTGAACATGCAGCGGACTGATGCCGTGTCGGAGTCTTTAATATGACTAGGGGGGATGCAAGCCACCCGTGGAGCGACAAGGAAGCCGCTCGCTGCCGACTGGGCTTCTGTTCGAAACCTGATGAATAATTGTGTTATGAGTTCAAAGTTCTGATGTTGAATAAGCAATCATCAAAATGCCAAGAGATACTGGCGAGACGATATGATAATCCTAAAATGAAGCTAGATAAAAACTTATTAAATAAGTATAATACATAATGCCGAAAAATCAGGCGCAAAGGTCTCACTTAATTTCATCAAGCAACTGTGTCGGTCTGCAACACCGTGGTGATGTTTGCGCTGTCGTGACGTAGCCACACGGTCAGCCATAACCTTGTAATGCTCTCGTTTTTCACTATATAACTACATGAAGGATTTCGATATTGGAGGAGAGAGGAAAGTCTATGTTTGTTCTTAAAAGTGGCTTTATTTCACCACGGACGCACGGAATTTATTTCAATGTTTAAAACAGCATTGTGTTAACTCGTTCCACTTTTTTCGCGTCAGAGTCGAATGTTTACTGTCATCATTGCTATGCGCTCATATTATGACATACAAAATGCGGCAAGATTGGAGGAACAGCAAGTTGATAATGGGGAAGGGTGGCACTCGTCCCCGGGAGCTCCCATGTGAAAGTGCTCCTCATATGCCGGCAAAAATGAAATGCATTAATAACATGATAACCATGCGGTATAAATCGTAGGTCAGTTAATGAATAAAACAAACCAAGACCTTTATCTTTTGCTCCAAAGCAGTTTCCTGTCAACCCAACAAAATATTTTGAAGATCTGGTTCATCCAGGTAACTTGACGCTTTCAGGCTTTCACCAAGGCATTGAGTTTTGTGATCCATTGGGTAAGCAACACGTCCAACTGGCTAGTATGTGCACACCTCGCATGACAGCAGATTTCACGTATTGACGATGTGTTGCCAATGCTCGAGCTACGTAGCCAAACAGAACCACATCTATCGCGTTGAATTGATCCTCCAGAGGAACAGGTAGCAGATTTGAATAGAGCAGAATTTGAATAGAGCCGGCCGAGGAGACCGTAAGGTGTGGACGCAGGTCGTGCCGGGCGTTCTTCTTCTGCCGAGGGGCCCCACCGTCCCGTGGAGCGCGCTGTCTACCACCAGGCCTCTGAGGGGCGTGCCGTGCCTTGCGAAAGCCTGCTCCAGCAGGCGGGAGGCGAGGGCACAGAAGTGCTGGAAGCGACGCCTCCGTGCTGGACCAAGCGCTGCCTAAGGCGCATGCGTGGCAGCGGGAAGCTGCGAGTGGTGGGTGGAGCGGAGCGGTGGGTGGGTGCGAGCGGAGCGGTTCCATTTTTGCCCCGTTTAAATGTTATCGCAAGCTATAGGGTGGAGGTGGGGTGCAGTAGCTGAGGGCGCACAGCCATGGGCGGAGACAGCCG
>NW_023596646.1:0-27846 GCF_011947565.3 Pollicipes pollicipes | reverse complement strand
CCCAGCCTGCCGCAATGTTTGGAAAAACTCCTCATTAGGGGCACCCTGTTTACATAAGCGCACATATATTAAATAAACAGCCTTCGGTCATTACATTATGTATCTATCAGTGGTGCGGACCAGGCTCGGTTTTCGTGCTCCTTCATCACAGTAACAAAAAATACTGTGACGAGTTCATAAAGAAAAAAACACGACTCATGCACCACACATTGATTTCAGACCGCGCGACCCATACACATGAGCTGGGAATATGAGGTCACTGTTAAAACGCGAGAGCACAGATAATCATGTGTAAATAGGGCCCTTACAGTTCCTGTGTCAACATCCCGTAAATCTTCATAGTTCCAATGCCCATGTCGCGTACAGATTGTAGTATAATTTATTCAATGGCACTGAATAGTGGCAGGAAAAAACACACATGCCGCAATAAGAACGTCGTTTTCCGAAGACGATGAGGTAAGGTTGTTTGATGCAGTATTTCTAATGTGCATTGTCTGCAACTACACCAACAACTTTCGTACAATTTCACACCCACACCCACACCCACACCCACACCCACACCCACACCCACACCCACACCACCCACACCCACCCACACCCACCCACACACCCACACACACACCCACACCCACCCACACCCACACCCACACCCACACCCACACCCACACCCACACCCACACCCACACCCACACCCACACACACGCACACACGTGTGTGCGTGTGTGTGTGTGTGTGTGTGTGTGTGTGTTTGTCTAGTGCCAGTCTAACAACAAACGTACAGAAGGGAAATAAGTCGGCAACGCAATGAATGGCATTCCCCTATAACCTATCATATTTTTAGCAAAACACATATTTTCAGCTGTTGGTTTAAGAGATTATTGAGGTAAGTGAGGGTTTTACAGCCTACCTTTTCCATAATCTTTCAGTTAAGTACAATCGTTGCGCCTAGGGTTGTATTGCGTGAATGGAATGTTACGCAATATGTTTAGGCTGATACCAAACTGCAGTGAAAGCTTTCACCGAACTGCAAGGTTGTTGGTTTAATACAAAC
The DNA here is from genome assembly GCF_011947565.3 of Pollicipes pollicipes. NCBI lineage: Eukaryota > Metazoa > Arthropoda > Thecostraca > Pollicipedomorpha > Pollicipedidae > Pollicipes > Pollicipes pollicipes. The sequence continues at coordinate 26,795 of NW_023596646.1, read as the reverse complement.
GTCCAGCACTTTTAAGGCAACCACGACAATTTGCCATTGAAATGCCGACAACTGACTAGCGAAACGTTGCCATTTTACTGAAGTTATCGTCGTTGTCCATCCCGGTCCCCGGGCAGGATTCGCCCGCACATTGTCTTAGTGCTGCAATCGTGATGCTGAGGAAGAAATGTATGCTTGAAATGACCAATGAACAGAATGGTGCCACTGCCAGTATTTCTGGCTTAAAGCGGCCGAAAATCCCTTGGCAAGGCTGGTGTCTCGACTGCAAGGCCGGCGCTGTGACTGGGCTTACATGGTTGTTAACATGCTAGTGAGGGTAAACCCAAGAGTCACGGGTACCGCAGCCCGGTAAAACTTAGAAAAAGATCATATTAGCGTCCTTGAAATATTTACTAATCGACCTTGATATGACCTGATATGGCCTTGTTCACACGGGCGCTTTTTGTGTCGGGCGAATACCCGAGGCTACAAAACCACGCACCTGCCTGCGGGCTACTAATACTTTATGCGTCATACCTTTCGACAGCTGTCAACGCGGCGAACAGGGTACGCTGTCTTCCCCATTTCCTGTCTGGCTACGCTGGACATTCTCTTCGAAAATGCCAGCGTGACCAAATAAATTTTGAATTGGAATCCAGTCAGTTTGTTTGCATGGTTGATTGCTTTCGCACAAATTTTGCGTCGCAGCTGCAGACGGGAAGATGCGGGTTTCTTGTACATCTGAATATTCAAAAGGATTTAAGCTGACATTTGGACTAACCGCATGACTTGCGCTGCGACGAGTAGGCCATTCTGGATCCCATTTCGAGCAGCCTCGTGTACATGGCAGTACCACAGACTTTCTATCAAGTCACCTGATTTTGCCGCGCGCCCAACGCTTGTTAAAAGAAAAAAGCCTTTATGAACGGACTATGAGTGCCGAAAATCCGCTTTATGGTACGTCTCACATTACAGCCAGCATGTGCGCGCCAGCGCAATGCAAAGCATAACAATAGCAAACCATAGATCTACCACCTATTAAAGGTACGACAAAGGCGAAAAGAAAACTGATTTAGAGACTTCGCTGAAGAACTTCCTTTTGTAGGGGGACTCAACTCCTTTCAAGTCATCACTTAACCAGCCTATTAGCTCTGTCGAGCCAGCGTGGCGAAAAGTAAATGGCATGCAAACATCTTGCACGTAATGAGGCGAGGCCATGCGTCCAGCGATGCCGGCGCTGGGGCTCTACGCCATGGACACTGAGGACACAGGAAGCCGCGTGGCCTCCCCCTGCCAGCACACGGGGACACCACCCGGGACGTCCCTCGCGCCAGCCCTGTCCCTGTCCCCCGGAGACGGCGCCGTGCAGCAGACCACAGCCCTGTCTCCGCCACAGGGGGTCGAGACCAGCCCGTGTCTGGACACTTGATCAGCGCCGGGGCACGTTGCCGACCGGACGTGTCGTCATCATCGTCGGGGGCGGCGGCACTCGCGCGGCGCCACCCGGCTGCCGTCTGCCCAGTCCGGCCTGGCCCGGCCCGAACTGGGCAGAGGTCGGCCCGCGCTGATTAGAGGCCCACGCTGGCCGCGGCGGCCGATCAGCAGCCGGGCCGGGCAGACGCCGCCCCGGACCGCCGCTCCTGCCGACCGGCTGTCTGTGGCGGCCGCCGGCTCCCTGGCCACCCGTCCGATTGAGCTGTCTGTCCGTGCCGCTTGAGCTGTCTGTCCGTGCCTATGCTCCCTGTCTCCTCGTCCCGCTTCCCCAAGCCATATTCTTGTGGCCCCCATTCATTCATGCCGTCCGTTTACCAGTGCTGTTCCTTCGTGCATCAGTCTGCGGCCCCCAGATCCCACGACACGTCGCCTTCAGGCCCGGGTCGGTTCGCTGACTGTCTCTGCGTCTCTGCCCGCAGGCGCTGCTGCTGGAGCAGGAGCAGAAGGTAAACGGCCGGACGGGCTGGCCGCAGCACGTCTGGGCTCTGGAGCTCAAGTAGCCGGAGGCCTGGCCCGGCCAGCAGCCCGGGGCGCCGCCCCTGCAAGGCCGGGCTCGAACGACGCACCCCAGTACGCCGGCGAGTCTGGAGCGGCTCCCCTCGCTCCCCAGCTGCGCGAACCCTGGCCTGGCACTGGAGTGGGCCGCATCCCTGTCTGGCGGCGGCGGGCCTGGAGGGACCTGCCGCCAATCGGGCCGCATTGTCGTCGGTCGTGAGGGTTCGTCCTGAAGGCCTGGCCAGTCGGACCTCGACTGTGAACTGGCGTGCTCGGCCGCTCGGAGCGCGGCACGGACTGCTCGCACGGCCGCCGACTCGGACCAGCGCTCAGAGATCTCGGCCCGGCTCTGTGTACACTCACTGGGTGACGTCTGGCAGTCCGACCCCGGAGCCGGGAGCGGGCGCCGGTGCCCCCTCTCCCCGGCGGGCAGAGCGCAGCACTCCGGCAACTGGGCAGCAGCGTCGAATGCGTCTCGTGCCCCGTGGCTCCCGGCACTTACCTGTGTCGACGTCGCCGCTTCGACGACGGATGCGGCGGCCCAACGCGGGTCGGCTCAGTATCGATGCACTATACTCAGCTGAGAGCGCTGGTGACGTTTGAAGCGAAATATGCGGCCGCCTGCCGACAGGACACACAGGCTGCTGGTCAGCGGCGACGCGCGGCACCATGTCGCAGCTGCTTTTGTTACTTTGTTATTTGTTTTATGATTTAGTCATGGCGCTTGTGTTACATTACGGGCCGGCGACGAATGCGTACATATATCTACAGACACGTGCGCCAGAATGTGAGAGCCAGCTGAATATGGAAACGTCTCGCCTAATGTGAGCCTAGTTGAGAACTGGGGAAGGTGTAACGTGAGCCTGGGTGGAAGTGGCGTCGGGAGCGTGAGACCTATTATATGGGGTGCGTATGAACAGTGCTGATTGCTGATTACGCCAACTCTGGATATCTACTGAGTTTACTGGTGTCTGAAGACTCTTACGCAGTGTAGCGGGGTGTCGTACGTGACCTAAATGTGAATGGACTACAATATTGTACGTGTTCATGAACCTACATTCTTGCTGCGCCGTGATTCTCAACAATAAAACGGCACGATCAGCGCTGTGTTGGCAGGGCAGACGGGCGGCCGTCCCGTTTTGGGTTGGCTGAGAGTGCGGGTCCGGTGTCGACCCGACGGGCCGACGGGCGGGGCTGCAATCGGGCAGGCTCGGGTGTGAGTTGGTGTGGACAGCTTGAACACCATTAAACCATTATGGCAGAAGCCTATGGCCCCACAGAGATCATTTAGGAGCTTGAAACCTATCAGGAATTATTGCAAATGTGTTGACGTACTAGCCAAAACATCCATACATGGAGTGGACGGAGCATGAGCCTGGTTATGCTCGCCCGCACCCGTTTCGACATTGGAACACATGTCGTTTGTTCAAAATATAACCAGTTGACTCGTATTGCGCTAATGAAACGCAATCTTGTCTTCCACAAGCCTATAAGTCTGTCCACTGAAATTACAATTATGCCAATTAGAATGTAGACAGGAGTTATGACCAATGGCTTGGTTTCGCGAAGTTAGTTGGGAGAGCTGAACCGATGAAAATTATGAAGCCTGACCACAAATTCTCCAAGAAACGGGGTTCTCGCCGGATCGGTCCGCCTCTCTCTTTGGGGGGGAGGGGGGAGGGGCTACTTCCCAAGATGGAGGGCTTAAGCCCCCCCCCCCCCCAACCGAATAGAAGCCAACAACCCTGCTTATGATGTTTTGTGGCGAGCATACGGTTCTTTTCAGTTGACCTGAGGACATACACATTGACCTGACCCAACGCACTGCAGGCAGTTTTAACATGGTCATAAAGCCTACCAACTGGAGAACTCGGCTTCATGTTTTGCATGTCAAATACGTTGCGTTTTTCCTCGTTATTGACAAAAATGGCATCAAAACCATTGGGTTGGACAGATTGTCATCAGCGCCCGCGCTGAAGGCATGTGAGCGCCGACCCCACCACCCACTCGTGATATTTGCTGCGTGAGCGCTGCCCCCACCACCCACTCGTGATATTTGCTGCGTGAGCGCTGCCCCCACCACCCACTCGTGATATTTGCTGCGTGAGCGCTGACCCCACTACCCACTCGTGATATTTGCTGCGTGAGCGCTGACCCCACTACCCACCCGTGATATTTGCTGCGTGAGCGCTGACCCCACTACCCACTCGTGATATTTGCTGCGTGAGCGCTGACCCCACCACCCACTCGTGATATTTGCTGCGTGAGCGCTGACCCCACTACCCACTCGTGATATTCTGCGGCAACGACAGGATTTGGCAGCAAAAGCTTAACGTACCGCAATGTTCAGCAAGGCCATCACGGTCTAACGCTACCTGACCTTAAGCGCAACCCCTCCCACCTGCTGCAAGCCATCCCACCTGCTGCAGTCCCTCCCACCTGCTGCAGCCCCCTCCCACCGGCTGCAGCCCCTCCCACCGGCTGCAGGCGATCCCAGTCAGTGGCGAATAGCGCGACGAACGGTGTGCCTCATCTTGCGGATATATTGCTTGCTTGGCAGCGCTTTTCCGTGGCAGCCTTGAGGTTTTCGTGGCAGCCTTTAGGATTTCGTGGCAGCCTTTAGGATTTCGTGGAGGCCTTTAGGATTTCGTGGAGGCCTTTTGATTTCCATGGCAGCCTTGAAGTTTACATGACAGCCCTTAGGTTTCCATGGCGGCCTTTCAATGTCGCGCACATCAACTTACACTCTTTACTCCCGAAAACGTGCACAACCAGCAACGACTGGGGCAATATCATATCAGCCCTGCGCTGTTTACCGAAACCTGGCCTCGACAATCGGCGCCAAACAAGAAGACAGTTATGGTCAGCTTCGACATCTTCCAACGAGACGGGGGAGAAAACATTTAAAGCAGAGCTGTAGTTTCCTATTCAGTTGGGGGGGGGGGGGGGAGGAGGGGGATTCCAACTCGATAACGGCGAGATAAAGGTGTGTTAAATACGGGCTGAAACCTGTTTTAATGGTATTTAGAGCGAGGTAGTGCCGCCCAGCCCACGCCCCAACTCTCTTCTCTCCCCCCCCCCCCCAAATCCTATTTCGCGAAACTACACCCCTGTAGTGGAGGCTAAGTGACCGTGACACGCGGCGTCGGATTCGCCACCACATTACTCCAGCGTCAGGTCTGCGCCTGAGGGCTCACTTCCCAGCGGGGACAAGACTGGAGCCCACGGTTTGGTCAGGGCCCCTGAGTCTATGAGGGATCTCTGTGTCGGTCATGAGACCACACTGCCTTTCAAGCAAGGAGATTCGGCCCAGGCAGTGTTCGAGGGGCCCACTGAGGGACCCGAATGGCCCCTCGGGACCACCGATCAAATGTCGGATTGGAGGGCACGGAGGACTGCCTGTCGGTCACATTAAGGACCCCAGCTCGCAGGGACGGGCTATTAAATGCCAGTCAAAGGGCGTCTTGCACCAGTTGAGAATACCTTGAGACAATGCAGGCTTCTTTTTCGGTCAGACCATCAACCCGAAAAGTCGGCTCCGTGTCGGTCTGAACCCTGGGAGCCCATTTGCCAAGCAGGGACGATGCCGGGACGCGCAATTTGCATTGGTCTGGATCCCTGAAGCGATGAGGGTCCATGTACCAGTCAGAGACACACAGTGCCTGACCGGGGGTTCTGTGTCAGTGAGGAGACCCAAGTCGACCAGGGGAACATCTGCTGAACAGGGACAGGGACGGGATCCCGAATGCCAGAGGGCTTCCCGTGTTGGTCGAGGCCCTCTGACAATGAAGGGAGACACGCTAACCTATCATTAGAGGCCCATTGAGACACCGAAAAGGCCCTGTGCCAGTCATTGTCCTCAGCGCGGAACGGAGGGCCCCCACCCCAATGCCAGCCAAGGGTCCACTGAGCTGAGTCTTTGTGCCAGTCATTGTCCTCAGCGCGGAACGGAGGGCCCCCACCCCAATGCCAGCCAAGGGTCCACTGAGCTGAGTCTTTGTGCCAGTTATTGGACCCCTGCGGCGATAAGGTGTCTTGGTACGTCAACAACGGCTCTCATGGGCGTAGGAACAGGGGGCCAGGTGGGCCATGCCCCCTGCTTTTCAAGGTGGAGGGCCAGCAGTGTTAACTGCCCCCCCCCCCCCCACACTTTTCAAACTAATGTTGCTTTTATTTTCCTTTTGCACCACATTTAAATATACATGCCGATTTAACTAGTTCACCAGCCATCTTCCTCAAGATGCGTCATCTTTTTCGTTTGCTTATTGCCGTCGCCTAGTGTCACAGCAGGCCGACGCCGCGCGACCCATGGAGACTGCAACGCCGGGTGCTCAGGCTGTTGTTGCTATCAATTTTGACTGAATCTTGAGCATTTTAAGACGAACATGGGTTAGCCACAGTAATACAAGCTTAGGACCCCATTTCACCTACAATCTATGTTCAGGGATTCCTCAATATCTCTGAAGAAAACAGAGTTGCACGGAACTGGAGCCTGTGTGACAATTATTGGACCACCTTTGGCGATCAAGGATGTTATTGCGTCAATGAGGGTCCCTGTGCTGATCCGGGACCAACTGCGCGGGTCAGAATGCCTCCCGTGTCAGGGATGGGAACAATGTGATATAATATATCCTTCCAATGGCCTCCGGATCGACCAAGAGATCCCGCCCCGTTTCGCCAGACAGCCAGAAGACGCTTCGCGATGGGACGGAGTGGTCCTTCAGCTCTTGGCCGGAGCCGGTAATGTGCCCTTGGTGTTCCACACAAGGGGCCTCCTACCCGGAAGGCCGTAAGGGGCCTCATCGTTGCTGAGTAGAGTGGAGGCCGAAATAAAATTAAAAAAACCAGCAAGGCCATCCCATGTTTGCCTAAGAACGTTTATTTTTCAGAATGAATTAGTGAAAAGTGTATCAAAAGGTTTGAACATGCCCGCCCGCAACCTCGAGAGCAAGGACAGCGATAGTCTGGGTTGCAGATTCCGTAAAACCGAACGGCGTCGGCCGCTGCAAGTGCCACCAGACGGCGGGCACCGTGTTAATCTGTCTTCTGGACAGCTTCCTGGTTACAGAAACACTAAAATAGAGAATCTGCCTTTACTATTCCAGTTCCACCACCAGATTCCAGCACTACTTTGCGGTGCTTTAAGGGCCAATCTGTTCTTTTCATCAGTCTTAAAAATCGCGCACGTGAAGTATGCGCCCAGACTGCCTTGTGGATGTAAGAGTTGATGTCCTGAGGTATTCAAAAGTACTTTTTTCAGAAGCGTGATCATTTTCTTCCGCCCGTTGGCCACGACTCAGTACTAGCTATTGAACCGACGCTGCGCGGCCTACGGAGACGGCAACGCCTGGCGTCGAGTTTTTTTAAACTAAGATTTGCGAGTACGCACGCTCAAAATTATGTCACATAACTTTTAGTACTAACCAATTGAAGTGATTAATGATAATTATTACAGAACCATTATCATTTTCATTCACCGGTGGGCCTGACCAAAAGTTAACCACTAAGCTACCGCTCCACGGACTGTGGAGACTGCAGAGCCTGGTGTCGAGGTTTTTATTGCAAAGATTTGCGGGCGCGCATGTTAAAAACCACGTTATATAAATTGCATCACTAATCGATTCTGACTGAATGCTAAACATTTCCAGACAAACCTGGCTTGGCAATGTTAATACACATCATTGACCACTCGATCTACAATCAAAATTTTCACCCTCAAATTTCGATTAAACATATCGATCTACAATCTACCTCGCGATGTCCTTAATGTTTGTAGGACGCAGATAAAGCATTATCATTGTAAGAAGCAGCTAGCGGATATCAAAAATGCTATGTATTTGAGCCACGCAGCACGTCTCTCCTGCTGGCCGCCAACAGCGTACACGGCTCGTTACCCTGCCCTCCAAGCTACGCGCCCCCTCGCCGTTTTTCCCTCCCCGACACCGTTCTCCCAACAACGTTTCTCCTTCCGCTGTTCCTCACCCCTTCACCGCTTCCGCCGCGCACCAAATGAAGGTTTCCCTTCACACTCCCCCCTGATCCCCGATCACAAACTCAATCAGCAGCTCACACTCCCCCAGATCCTACGCGAACGCCGCAGAGTGAACCAACGCTCGTCGCACAAGTCGCAGACGTGTGGTCTGGCCAGCCGGCGACTCCTCCTGGGCTTCCCGGCGGGAGTGCCCTCTCTTTCCTCTCCCCTGCAGATCCCCTCTTCTTCCCCGGGGGAAAGCCCGCTGCCTCCTCCTGCGTCTCGTCGCGGACTGCTCCGTCCGCCGCAACCGGCGGCGCTTCGACTTGGCCGTCGCCTCCCCGCCGTACCAGCCAGCAGCCGCAGTCGTCGGCGTCTTCATCGCCTACCTGAGTCCTCGGTCCGGTCTCCTCAGCTGGCGTTACACGCATCGGGGCGCCGCCTGCTCGCAAGCTACGCACGTGACGTGGCACGCCGTCTACTCCTACAGTTTGAGGCGACACCAGGCAGGTCACGGTTCCAGTCTCGCTAGCTGCGTCGCATCTGCGACTTGGGTCGCGAATCCACACCTGATCGCCGGCACTGAATCGACATGTCACAGCCCCGGGATCGTGGTCGTTCTTGTCAATGCCGCAGACTCTCACCTCATACGCGTATAGAACGTTCGCCGGCGCCGTACCGCTGCTCACGTCGTCCTTAGGCGTGACGTTATACCAGTGCACGGCGTCCAGCACGGGGCAGCTGGTGCGGACCACCATCCGCTTCACCGTACGGTGACAGCGCTCCACTATGGCGTTCCCGGATGGCTGATGCGCACGTCGGAACCGCATCACGACGCCCCACCGCTACGCAAAGTTTCCAAAAGCGTGCCCGCGGAAAACTGTCGCGTTATCGGTCAACAGTTCCGTCGGTGCTCCTCTCTCACGGAACACCTGCACCAGCTGTTCGATGACGCTGGCGCTGTCCTGCCTGCTCAGACGTCGCCACACGGCGAACCTTGACGGTCCGCAATCGACGATCGTAAGATAGTGCGCGGCGCCGGCGCGAGTTATATCCATACTAAGTCGCCGCCAGTTGTCACTCACCGCCGGCTCGCCCCGTTCCCACCGCACGGGGGCGGGGTCGACGGATTGGCACTGCTAACAGACCCGTACTAGATCGCGTACCGCCCGCTTCGTCCCACTCAGTCCGGCTCGGCAACAAAAGTACAGAGTGCGCCGCACACCCGGGTGCCCAGCGGCCCCGTGAACTTCGCAAATCTTCTCGTCGCTGACCTCGGCTGACCCGTCATCGCCGACGACTACGTCGCCCGCAGCGGCGGTCGCCAGAACGCCAGTAGCGCCACCTGCGGTTCCAGTAGCGGCCGCGGCAGCGTCAACACCGGGGCCGGCGTCATCACCGCCGCCGCCGGCCGACACTCCCTCCGCGCTGGCCATGCCGGCCTCGGCGGCAGCGCCTGCGACCGAGGGAAATTTGGCGCCGGCCGGAACACGCGCCTTCAGCCACTTTGCCGGTACTCTCGTGAGTGCGTCCGCTTTGTTGGCTGCGGACGGGACGGCCTGAACGCTCACTTGTAGGCCGCATTCCTCCGCCAAAGCTTTTAGGGTGCCTAGTCCTTATCTGATAAGCATTTCCGACGCAGCTTTCGAGCGCACGCGCGCCTTGCCGCTGAGATGATCCGTTATCCAGTGACACACGGTCCGGGAGTCCGTCACGAGGCTGGCTTTCGTCACTCCCCACTAGATGGCCATGTTCACCCCTTTCAGGGCAGCATCTAGCTCTGCCATATGGATATGGGCCCATTCATCTCGGCGGAGCCAGGAGGCGTCCTCTACCACTTCCCCTCCGATCTCGACGGCTGCGCCCACCGCCACCGAACCGGCATGCACCCAAACGCGCGCCTTCTTCCCGCTGACGTCCCAGTGACCGCGGTCTGGGTCCGTCTCGTCGACCCGCCGAAGGGTCTCCTGCACCGCCTGGCGCACGCGCGTGTCGGTGATTTCTTCGTCCCACAACGACGTCGCCTCGTTTGCGAGCCGCTTCAGAAACGAGGCGGCTGGCCGCAGCCAACCTAACACTGGAATGTGCCCGACCAGGCGGCCGCAGAGCGGGAACACCTGCCGTTTCATGAGTGGCTCTTCGACTCCTCCGATCTCGTTGTCTCTTCGCCGCATCAGATGGCCACCTTCCCCCCGCACGCGCAGTCCCAGCACGCGAGCGCTGTTGGCCAGCCGCTCTGGCAGTTTACAGTCTAGCCCGTGCCGACGCAGGTGAGCCTCCACGCGTTCCGCGGGTACTATGGACTCATCGACGAAAATGTTGTCCAGGTATGGCAAAGCAGCTCGCTCCACCTCCGGGTCCCAGCTCAACACGGTCGCCAGTAACTTCTTCAGCACGATCGGTGCGACGTTCACACCGAACCCGAGATGCGTCAAGCAGTAACGGACGCCCCGGATCACGACCGTTTGGTACGGCCACAGTGACTCGTCAACCCGGATCTGCAGGTATGCCCGGCGGAGGTCGAACAGCGCCGCAGCACCGCCGCGCCGCCGCCACTCTCGTAGTTTCTCCGCACACACGTCGGCCTCTGCGGTGTGCGCATCCACGTGAGAGTTCAGAGGGCCGAAGTCAGGCACAGGGCGGACTTTGTCCTTGTTGCGGTCTGCCACCGCCATAAGAGGAAGCGCCCTCTTCACGGGTCCGAGTTGTTTCTCGTCATAGGGCTGCAGGCCCAGGCCCTAGGGCCCTTCTCGATTCACTGCTGGAGCTCCTCTTCATATTCCGCGCGAAACGCCGGAGGGACTAGATATTCTGTCACGGCGTTCCCTTGTAGTTCCTCCGGTTCGAACCCGTCAGCCCACTTCCACGTTACTGTTCATTGGCGCGTCTCCTGATCGTAACACGCGCGAAAGTCTGCCACTTCCACTTCCGCCGTGCCGAATGTCAGGGCAGCACAGCCTGACTCGACACCGAACTGCGACCCTGCCGAAGAAACAGTGACGCCACCCAACGCTTTGATCGCATCCATGCCCAACACCATACTAAACCCCAGAGGCCTGGCAGTTACCACCAAAGCGCTGACGTCAGCGCGCGCACCACACTCGAGCTCTACACACGCTGGCCCGCTACCCGCGCACAGAAACCGGCTGCCGTTCACTGTGAGCACGCTAACGCGTTCCCTCCACCAGTCTCGACACAACGAGGCGTGCACGAGGCTACGGGAACAACCTGTGTCCACCAGCCCAATGCAGACGGATCCGTTAACGCGTGGTTGCCGAGTTGGGAGAGCACCAACGCCGACCACGGAGAGAAGACTGGCGCTCACGCCTCCCCTGTTTCCCGGGCAACCGGCCGTTACGTGACCTTCTTGTCTACACCTGAAGCAGACGATATCGCGCTGGCACCAGCGAGCCAGATGGCCGCGCTCGCCGCAGCGGAAGCAGGATGCCGGCTGCTGGGCGCGGCCGCCGCCGCGCGCTCCTTGGCGTGAGAAGCCGACCCCATTGCTCGGTGCAGCTGATGCGTCCGCCGGAACCGCAGCGGCCGCCGCCGCCGCTGCCGACTCCTCCGCGACCAGGGCGCGTGCCCGGCCCAGCACCTCAGTCAGGCCCAGGGCCTCCACGAGCGTGCTGGCCCTCAGCGCGTGCCGCACGGTCTCTGGCAAGCCAGTTACGAAGGCGCAGATCAACCCGTCTCCGACAAACCGCCAAACGGACTGGCCAGCCCGCGCAAGTCTGCGAGGAAGACGTCAACGACCTCGCCCTCTCTGGGACGCCTAGAGACGAATTCTCGTATGCGTCAAATTTGCCGACGGCGAGAGCCGTGATCAGGGCGTCCTTTACCTCGCTCGGCTTCCGCTTATCCTCACCGGAAAGTTGATGGTACACGCTGAATGCCCCACCAGCGAGCCGGAGGGGAATCACGTTTTGCAGGTCGCTCACTCTTTTCAGTCTGCACACTAGGTCCACTTTATCGAGCCACTCCACAACGGATTCCTGGCCACTGAACTCCGGAATGATTCTCAAGTCCGAATTCCCAGGTTCCGCCATCTTGAGCGCATGTGCCGAAATAGCTTGTAAGAAGCAGCTAGCGGATCTAAAAAATGCTACGTATTTGAGCCACGCAGCACGTCACTCCTGCTGGCCGCCAACAGCGTACATAGCTCGGCACCCTGCCCTCCAAGCTACGCGCCCCCTCGCCGTTTTTCCCTCCCCGACACCGCTCTCCCAATAACGTTTCTCCTTCCGCTGTTCCTCGCCCCTTGCGCCCACTTCGCCGCTTCCGCCGCGCACCAGATGAAGGTCTCCCTTTACAATTATGAAAAAGCTTCTGAGTTCTATCGGTTTAGAAAGAGTCCACTAGGCCATGGCAAATTAAGGACACCGGTAATTTATTCCATGCGGTCGTCAAGCGCCTGATTTCTACAGTTTATTGACCTTAACACACGCTCGGGTGGGGGTGGGGGTGGGGGGGGGGGGGGGGTCAAATTGACTCGCCTCCGAAGGGTTTTCCAGTATGGTTTCCGAGCGGCGCGGCGCAGTCGCGCCATGTTTTTCATAGCTGTAGAAAATTGAATAGCCGATCGTTTAGCGTAGCACAATATAGACGTACTTCGTAAGATCGCTGGTCAAAGGTCCTATGGCAGGTCAAGGTCAGGCCATGATTTCAGCGAAGTCAACTTCTAGGGAATCGTTCAATCTGATGCAACAATGGCCTGTTAGATGAAGCCATACATCTCTGAGATGCTTTCTTAGGCAGCACAATTATTGCATGAGCAAATTACGTTGACCTAAAGTCAGGAATAGAGGTCAGACCAAGGCCAAACCAACCCGTTTTATTAGTCTAGGGCGTGCTGTATGAGATAGTTTCTAGTGCTCATTTAGAATTTATTGATAGCAGAAACCGCATTATGCATCTTCCATGGTCTTCTTAGAGGTCAGAATAGGTCATTGACCTAAAATGACCTGGATCAACATTTTGCTTTTAGAAACATACTGACCCGCGTAATCTTTGTCGCCTATTCAAATGCAAAACTCAGAGCAGTCTTGTATGACTTTGGTCACCATGACCTTAAAAAGTTCAAACAAGGTCACTGAACTTAAATGAACTTGTGACCATTTGCTTACAAACAGTTATCTAGGTTCTGGGTGCACTTTAGAGACCAACCTGGAATCAGACCTTGTTTGACTTTACTTGACCCGAAAGTCATGACCTAGGAACATCAAACCTTGATCTAAGTGAGTTCACGTACAGGTCAACACACCCTCTGAATTTGGCGTCTCTAGCTCTCTCTTAGGTCCCGAGATCCCAGGGGGGTCAAATTGACCCTCATCCGAGCGAACGGTATCTAGCCGGCCACACGGGCGCGTGTTAAAAATGTAAACATAATTGATTTCACGGTAGCTGCTGCTTTCTGTTCCGGTTACAAAGTAAAAGAAGCAATGAAACGAAGAAAACCGTATCCCTTGCTAACAAGCAACTTATATCCGGGGATATCTTTTTTTGTGGGGGATCACCATAAGGGGGGCTTTTGTCAACCCTGTGTTCCTCTTAGCAAGGCTCTGGCTTCCCCCCGCTTACACACAAAAATAGATCAAGTCATCTACGTTGAATGATGGGCAAATAAATGTCCGCTGGGCCAATCATACCTTAAGTAGACAACTTCCCGGCGGCATTTTTCTGGGGTGGTGTGGTGTTATGGAAGATAATTCGGAAAAGGGTACTATTGCAGGTGTCCAGCTCATGTTTTACACCCCAATTAGTAGCAATGCTTATCCAGAAATGTGCAACAAAGCAGCCATGCCATCAGTTCGCGGTCAGTCATTCGGAGATAGCCGGGCCAGGACAGTGGCCACCGACGGCGGACGGGAGCAGAGCTCAGACAAGGAATATATGACAAAGTGGTCTTCATTCTGTGGCTTGCTTTTCAAAGGAGAATCTCCAGTTCTATGGCTTTTGTCACATGGTTTATGGCAGTTTCAAGATTCCGAATTCATTTCCGCCTGAAATGCCGCGACAGGTCCTATCTCTTGAAAAGCAGTCAGCGAAATGAAGGCGCATGCAAAACCTGTTGTACTGTGAGCCATCGATTCACTTTCAATACTTCCACCAGTTTATGCTCAGGCCATATTTTGGCATCTACCCTGTGGATACAGACGCCTCCTCAATGACCCAAAATGCCTACCCGCTCGTGGAATTTCGGCTCCCCAGGACAGACAACGTTGAAATGAACGAACTGCCTTAGGAAGCTGGAAAGCCTTATTTCTCGAATGACCTAGGTGAGTCGGATAGGCAAAAGTGTGCACAGTGAGAAACAGCTCTAGATGCATAGCTAGCATAGCAGTCATTACAATAAAGAGAGATAACCTTACATCTCTACCGCCCCCCCCCCCCCCCCTGGCCGTCGGGCTTGTTTCCCAGAAAAAGTTCCTCCAGTACGCCCTGAGCTTGGCCTCCACTTTTTGAAACGTTCCTACGCCTATGAGGACTCTGGTACCAATCCTGAGCCAAATGCCACGGTCAGAAGGAAGGCCTCCAGCGTCAGACAGGCGACCTAGTGTATGGTTGGTACCGCTGAGGACTTTCGTATCAAACAGCTTCCTTGCTTGTGTTGCCAGTATAGCAGCCGGCAGGCACCCCAGGCCGTAACGGAATCACCCTTTGGCCCTTGACCGGAAAATAGAATGTGCATCCAAGTGTTCCATCCACTGGTCCCCTTGCCCGGAAAAGATGAGGGGGTTCCTTAGTGCTCAAAAGGGCGGATCAGTTTCCAACCGAGCGGCGGTGGCCGCTGCAGCGAACACCTGGCAGTGGGCACCTGGCGCGCGAGAACAGCCGTCGTGAAATAGGGCTTCCGAAAGGCATTGTTGTTCACAACAGATTCCCATCATTCAAAATTAAGCTAGGCATTTATTACACCCGTATGATTCTGAGGGTGTTTACTGAACAGATAAACAGCGACAGCAGCCAACGAAGTCCAGCAACGGTTGGCGGCACAGCGAATGCTTATCCGTTCCCCTTGCAAATCTTAAAATTGCACTGAGGAAACATACTCCCGAACTGCCTTTTAAACGTACGCACTGACATCTTCAGGCGTATAAAGGCAATTGTTTCAAAAAACATGACTGTTTTCGTCCGCCCGCTAGCTGCCATGTAGTGTTAGCTATTGTCCGACACCGTCCGGCCCATGGAGACTGCAACGCCGCGCGTCCGGTTTTGTTCTAATAATTGTGAGCGCACATGGTCAAAAGTGTTATGGTATTTCTTTCATACTCGATTCTAAACAAAGGCTGAATACTCTCAGAATAACATGGGTTGGCCATGTCAATACAAATGTATGACCCCATTTCGATCTACAATCTACATTCCCTATCATCCACGTTCACAAAGCTCGATATATCTCAGAGGCATTTCGGCGCGATGCAAATCGTGCCCCTCAAAATAAAGCAAGCCTTATGCGCTTTTTTTGCTTCTTTTTTAGGGAAGGGTTTCAAAAGGATACGGTCCTTTGTCAACTCTGTTTCCCCCCCTCCCACGTGACCAAGACTGGCCGCGCTGCTGCCTGGGCGAGCTCATCGAGCATCGGGCATGCGTAAGTATATGTGCATAACTACTGAAGAGCCAGCCCAATCAGCAACGCTGCTGCAATCCACCTGTGTTGCGTATGACATTGCCATGAAGGTAGTTTTATTTTCCGCACGTCCGAGCTGTAACGAATGAGGGCCGCTTTCCCTTCAGCTTGGAGCAGTGTCCCCCAGAAATGTGGCAGGCTCGCAATGCGTTTTTTTTTTGCTACGTTCTGGGGGTCAATTTGACCCTTGAATGTTTTTTCCAGATTAATTTCCGAACGGCGAGGTGAAGCCACGCCAAACTTTGCATAGCTATAGGCAATTGAATGGCGAATCTTTTGGTATAACAACTAGGTGTACTTTGTAAAGTCGCTGTCTATGGCACGTCAAAGTAAGGCCATGTCTGTCAGCGAGAGCCAGTTCTAGGAAATCGTTCAACATTATGCGGCAACGAAGTGTTAGACGAGGCCAAACGTGTATGAAGTAGCTTTTTAGTCAACAAAGCCATGGAATTCATGGTTAAAATGAATTGCATTGACCTTGGGTCAGGAATGGGGGTCAGGCCGAGGCAAAACTAACCTGTTATTTTACTCGAGAGCTTGTTTCATCGAACAGCTTCTGGTGCTCAGTTTGAGTTGATGAATGACAGGGACTGCAACAGACATGTTTCATGAACTTTTTAAAAGTCCAGGTAGGTCATTGAAATAAAATGACCCAGGCCAACATTTTTTAAAAAGAAAGTACCACCTAGCGTAATTCCTGATGCCGATTTGAATGGCAAAATAGCAGCAATCTCTTAGATTTTTCGGCACATTGACCTTCTAAAAGTAAAACAAGGTCACTGATCTTAAATAAGCGCGATTAACTTTTCCCTTACAACAAGTATTTAGGTTCACGGCGGTGGCATGAAATGGTTTGGGGGCACTTCGGACACCGATCTGAAGTTTGAGCTTGTATCATCTTATTTAACCGCAAGGTCATGGCCTAGGAAACTAGAATTTCGACACAGTTGATTTCACACACAGGCCTACACACCCTGTAAATTTTGTATTTCTAGCTATCTTATTTTTTATCTCAGAGGTCAAATTGGTCCCCCCCCCCACCCAAACGAAGGGTATTCAACCGGCCGCACGGGGCGGGGGGGGGGGGGCGCTAAACGAGCGAGAAAAACATTCTCAACAGGAGGGTATCCGCCGAAGTGTATGTGGGGAAAGATCGAGGACTACATTCTGAAGCAATACGGGAAGGCGCGCTAATGTTTTGCTTTACATTTACTGAATCTGTTTGGTAAATCGAAAATCTGCGTGCAAACTGGTTGTGACAGCCACGTGTAATGTGGACGCTCTACTCTTGTGATACATTAATAGATAAAACACAAATTGCCTAAACACAGAACAATGGATTATGTGGACATTTCACTTGCAGCATGCTGGAGAGAGGTGACACTGCAGCCCCCAGCTTCACAAAACATGTGTGTTTATAAAAAGCTGACGCAAACTGCCAAGCTTTCACATGAGAATGCTGCGGTTCCGGATATGAAATTTAAAAATATGCAGCAAGTTTAGGCTACGCGTATATAAATATAAATATATATATATATATATATATATATATATTTCAAAAATACGGTCCTTTGTCAACTCTGTTTCCCCCCTCCCACGTGACCAAGACTGACTACTCGATAGTCAGTCAGTCAGATACTCGATAGTTCAAGCCATGGCTTCAACCTCTGGACATATATATATATATATATATATATATATATATATATATATATGTATATATATATGTATGTATGCATAGGGGAAAACAGGGCAAAATGAGACACCCTGGAAAACCGGGCACCCCGCGATTTCGTCTGTTGGGGGTGGCGCCATCGGAAATCAATGGCTTAAACTAAAGCTTCTCTGACAGGGGACGGAAATGACGTGCACCGGGCCTTTCTGTCGGCGGCCGTCGTTGGAGGAAGACGTGAGTTTTTACTTTCCATTTTTTGTTATTATTTTTATGGTGATTTGAACGTTGTTTATTCTTCGAGTATAATGAATCGTGAATTCAAAGTTTCTGCGCTTTGATGGTGTATGCATACAGATTCCTTGCGAGCAATTGTGAATTTTTCGGGCCAGTTTTCGTTGCGTGTCGAATCATGTTGTGTCGTTGGCGTCCATGGGGCAGAATGGTTGGGGGAAAATGGGCACTCGGGGGAAAATAGGGCACAAAAGGTCCCGTTTTGCCACACCTGAAATATGACCATCGCAAGAAAGCTGTTCGGGGATGTTCGTGAAACGGCTTGGCCATTTCATACAGCACACGAAGCCCTCGAAACAGAATCCAATCCTTCTCATACTGGATGGACATGCCAGCCACACCAAGGGTTTCGCAGCCATCCCGCTGTGCAGGGAAGCAGGTGTGGTGATGCTCACCATTCCTCCGCACACCTCACACCGCCTTCAACCTCTGGACCGAACGTTCATGTTCCCCGTCAGCACCTTCTTCTTCCAAGGTCAGAGAACTTGGCTCCGAAACAACCCTGGTAAAGTCATCACACTGCATGAGGTGGGGGAGCTGATCGGGTCAGCCTACGTGCAGGCGGCAACAGTGAGGACGGCGTTGAAGGGCTTCGAAGTCACGGGGATCTTTCCCACAAACCGTTATGTGTTTGGAAAAGAAGACTTCGCAGCGGCAAAAACACCGAACATCCCGCTGACTGGCACCGCAGACGCACCAGTGGGTCTCAACTCAGCAGCAGCTCCTCTGCCCATGCCTGGGCCCTCTGACGTTGATGTCTCGGTGAGCACGAACGTTCGGGAGTCCTCGGAAACTGTCGCCAGAGACGCAACGCAGGTTGTAATATCGAAGCAGGGAAGCTCGACTAATGCCGAAACTCCGGTGAAGTTGCTCACCGCTGGGGCTCTGCCAGAGGATTTCTCAAGCTCTAGCGATGACGAAGATGACGTTCTGGAAGTGTCATGGTCAGCTGGACCGAGCCATGCTTCCCAAGGCCAAAATAACACACCCGCAAGCTACTATGTGTCTCCCCGAAATCCTCCCCGTGCCAAAAGTGCACTCAAGGGACGAGAGAGGTAAACGACGAAAGAAAGGTAAAACATATGTCTTGACTGGCCTACCATACAAGAGGGAACTCGAGAAGAGACTCAAAGGAAAAGAAGGTAGACAGGGAGGAAAGAAAACTGACGACAGAAGTCAGTCTAAAGGAAGAAAAAGGAAGAGTGTAGAAACTCAGAAACCGCAGCGCAAAATAAAAAAAGCGTACGCCGCGAAAGCTTACCTTTGAAGAGTCCTCGGACGAAGAAGATGTAGCTTATCTGTACTGCGGGTCTCTCTTCTCCATGTCCAAATCGAGCGAGGCTTGGTCGCGATGTGCTCTCTGCGATAAATAGGCGCACGATGCCTGTGCAGGGATTGATGAAGAGGACGAGTGCGTGTTCGTGTGCGAACTGTGCCGGATGACTGGGCAGGCTGATGTCTTGTCTAGTTTCGCCATTGTTCATAACTGCTGACGGGTCCACTAGGCTGTGCCCTTTTCGTGTTTTGCGTTCACAGTGACTAAGAAGTGGATTAATGAAAAGAACGAGTGAGCGTTCCTGAGCGAACTTTGCTCGATGACTTGTGTGTTTGAGACTCGATCGCTGTCGTCTCATTATGTAACCATCAGGCTGCGTTCCTCTAGTTCTGTGTCTAAGCCATTCAGCAATGGCTGTCGCCTCATACCAAGCTGTAATACACATTTGCTGGCCATTATAACTTTTATTCGTGGGACCATATTGAGGAAACGAGTAGTGAGTGGTATTGTTCGAACAAAATATGAGAGCACAAACTTAAGAAATGTAGCTATTGGATGTCCAGATAAAGACCCACTCACCAAACAATGCATTCATTGATGCGTTGCCAGTAAAACGATAACTGAAAATATTTTGTTCACTTATTCAATCTCATCACCTGTTCGTTTTGCCCCGAATGCTGCCTCGTTTTACCCCAAGCCAGGGGCAAAATGAGGAAAAAACATCTTCTGATATTTAGGAGGATCACACTGTAACGTGAAGATATATCAAACCAGCGTTTTTATAAGAGATAGACAATTGATCAGCCTTTAATATCCACCTGCTAAAGGCTTTCTGGACGGAATTATGAGCTTCCCATATTTAAAAAAACCGCTAAGGTGTCCGTCTTGTCCCGCTTTCCCCTATATACATATCTATATAATGGATAACCAGAGCATAAGTGGAGGACATCCGTAAAGCTTTTCGTACCTGTCCTCTGGCGATGACTTACACGACTATGGGCACCGCAATCATTTTGAGAAATCACCGCCCATGCTTTGCTGTATAATGACTAGCCAGTCTTATTTCTCACGTGGAACAAGCACAGGATGACCAGAGCTATCGTCAAGTAAAAACCAAATTCCTTGGATGGGAAAACTTCAAGTGACATTGAAACAGCTAGAAAAAAGTTATACGTATTTGAAGAAAATATGCTTTCTAACTTTGCCTAGAGATTGATCAATCAACTTAACGTTATTCTCATAACTGTCAATAAGGCTCTAAAAGCCAGCATGACCCTGAGACCCATTCGAGGTAAAACATCCCGCTGGGCATATCGCAGTGCGTATGGACTGTTACAGCTTAGTATAAGATCCTTAGAAATATTTTTCGAGAGATCTAGCCCGTTCATAAGCGGAAAGTAAACACACTATTTGAGCAAGAAAATAAACGATGCCTGAAATCTCCCAAAGCTCTCTTCGGCCAAAACGTTCCTTGCTTTTTAGCATTATCATTAGCTAAGGCATGCCATTTAAGATTTGGAGGCAGATTAAACCGGATCAAAATGGTTATTAACCTCTGATCTAGTCAGACAAGATAACTAACTAACGTCAGACAACAAACTCCTGTGCATCCAAAAGATGCATCGAGCGGCTATTGAGAGGCTCTGAGATTGCTAACCTCTGCTAGTTCTGTGTAGCTGAACGAAGGTCTTCAGCCATCGGGTCAGTAAACAAGTGCAAAAAGTGCATGACGTCTACCCCTGGCTTTGATCCCAGGGTCAGAGCTAGATATCGATTTGATCATCCCTGCTCATCCTTCACAAGGTGTTCTTCCCCATACCAAATTCCATTGAAATCGTCAAGTACAGCAAGCGATATACTTGGCTCGAAACAATTCAAACGATTTGTCGCAGAATGGTCCAAATGCAACAACCGATGGCAGGCAAGTGGGCCGTCCTGGATCGGCCACCTCTGGCCGCGTTTCACTTTAAGCAGCAAGCCTGCGAACGTTCGGACGGTACACAGCCTAGATGTGCCAATGAATCGGCGGACTCGTACGATGCAAAACTTCCGGGACCGATCGTTTATGACATCGGCATCACAGTCTGCCGGACTGTTTAAACTTAAAGCCCCCGATCGCGTATCCAGAGGACCATAAGCTAGTCCGTCAGCTATGCATGCGGCAGCACTGCAGTTCCGGCGGCCGGGCCCGTTCCGGTGCGGTCTGGACCCTGTTTACACAGGCCGGCTCTGATAAACACAGCGCCAACGATCTGGCGCGGCCCTGCGTCAACGACGACAGGCGGCGTAAGAGGAGCCGGAGGCGGCGCGGGTCGCCGCGCGCCACGACCGGCCGCCGCGTGCTGGGTCACCGCGCGCCGCCGCAGGGCACGCCGGCGGCCGCCTGCGCCGGCTCGGCCGGCCGTCGCGGCCAGTTAGCTGACGTCTGGCAGACAGCCGGCGGTCGACCGGCGCGCGCGCGCCCGCCCCGACCGAGGGGCGGCCAGGCGCACCACATGGCTGCCGCGCCCGCGCACGACGCTCGCAAATCTGGCCCGGCCAAACCGATGATCGCAGTTAGTATGACAAATTACGCCGGCCTGAATCAACAACATCGGGACTGGCAACGAATTTGCTCGATCGCTGAGCTTGTTCTGAGAGATCCTTTTTGTGGGCTGGGGCCTGCTATCTTGACAAAAACAGACGGCAAGACACTATTTCGCTACACAGGAAAGCGTTGTCTAGAAATGTCACTTATAAAATGTAGCTGAGAGCCAGCAAGCACCAACGGCTACGGTGGCTTCCCTTCGGAGTGAGAGAAAGCTTGAGTCCTCTTCTCAAAGCTCATTTGGTAACAACAGTCACTGCAAATGTATTACCAAGTGTGGCTGGGCCTTTTGGCACCCCCTTTCTACCGAAAGGTTATTTCACCCAAAAGGCAAGTTTTAGGCCCGATAAATAGAACTTATAAACTAACAGGCCTTGAACAGCCTACAGACTGTCCAGAAGTATATCTATTTTGCTAGAAGGGAATTACAGCTAAGTGTTGTAGCCTTTTGAAACATGCATAGCGCCCATCAGCGCCGTGATGCTGTCATGTCAGTGTATGCGCGTCGATAGTTGTGCTGACGGCCATCAGCGCCGTGCTGCTCTGTCGTGCCAGTGTATGCGCGTCCATAGTTGTGCTGACGGCCATCAGCGCCGTGTTGCTCTGTCGTGTCAGTGCATGTGCGTCCAAAGTTGTGCAATGCGCATGAGTTCTGCAAACCATACGAACCCAGGCTGTCGATACCACTTCACGGACTTCTCCTGCTCGTGAGTGGGTATTACGGCGGTGACCAGTGCAGCAAGAGATAACGAGTTTTTTCGAATTTGAAAGAAAGAAAATACATTTTGGCACATTTGCCTCGCCAAGTTTTTAGTAGTATTCTCCATCCATGTACCCAGCTGCTGTCAGGTTTTGCAGTACTCAGACTGACAACAGCATCTTGGCACGCTTGCTCATGGCTCAGGTGAGCTCGTTAGAGCTGACAAATGGCCGGCAGTGGCAGGCGGGTGATCTACAGTCCCGGCACGGGCCGGCACAGGCGCCGGCAACTGGCGGCTTACGACACGGCGTCCATCAGTCCTGTCAATGGCGACGTAGTGTTGGGAGGTGCCTCACAGCCCTCAGCCGTTTACCACACAGCGATACGATGCGGACGGTGATCTGGCAACTGTACAGCACGAGGTAAGCAAAGTCTGCCCAGTCGTTACAACTCACGTCCGTCAATGCCTGCTTAGGAGATTCTCTTGAGCACATGGCATGATATCCCCCTGAGAGGAGTTAAGGAGATCTCAAGCCATCTCCAGATGGTTCAAATATTTTCTCGGCCCTAAATATTTAATGTACGCCGTCACCAACATCAAATGCTTAAATGTCACAAGTCTAACCCTAGGATCCATCATAACAAATCCACCAGGACCTGCAGCTATGCTTGGGGACCACGCATGACCTAGAAAGGTCCGTCAGCTACCCTAGCCGCCTGCACCATGGGCCGATCCAGCTCCGCAAGTCAGCCTGGCGGCGGGAGTTGGGCCGGCCCGGAGCAGCGGCAGCTGCCGCCATTGTAGCGCCGTGTCGGCCTCGTTACGGGCCGGGCCGCGCCAGCAGACGGAGCCGATTATTTGAACGCCGCGTCGGCGCCGATAAACAGGCGAGCGACGGCCTGGCCAACGACGGACGTTTGTTTTTCATGCCGGTAGCGAGAGGCCCGTCCCGTCTGATGGGCCTCGTCCCGTCCGGCCGGCCCCGTCCCGTCCGGCCGGACTCGTCCTGTCCGGTCGGCCTCGTCCCGTCCGGCCGGCCTCGTCCCATTCGACCGGCCTCGTCCAGTCCGGCCGGCCTCGTCCCCTGACTGACAGCTCAGACGCACTCTGCTCTCCTCCTGGGGAGGGACTCTGGTACGGGGACCGGCCCAGTGTCGCTGCAGTACGGGGACTGTCTTCACGTCGTTGATACGGGAACTGATTCCGCAGTACTGCTGAAAGAACAGGCTCTTCGCTCTGGTGCAGGCCCTGTCTCCACATTCCTGGAGCAAGGACTGATTCCACCTTCACTGATAATGGGCTGGCTCGACGCCAGTGACAAAATGAATGGTCCGCGTTGGTGTGTGGTGTTGGCTCAACACTGACGTGAATAACATCACTACGGCTATCACCAGTGATACTACATCACTACGGCATCCACCGCTGATGATACATCACTACAGCATCCACCGGTGATCTTACATCACTACGGCATCCGCCGGTGATCCTACGTGACGATGACATCTACAGAGGATACTACATCGCCAGAGCATCCGCCGGTGATACTACGCCATCCGCCGGAGATGCTACATCCCTACGGCATCCCCCGGTGATACTACATCGCTACGGCATCCGCCGGTGACACTACACAGCTACGGCATCCTCCGGTGATACTACATAGCTACAGCATCCCCGGTGATACCGCATCACTATGGCATCCCCCGGTAGTACTACATCGCTACGGGCATCCGCCGGTGATACTTCATAGCCACGGCATTCCCCGGTGATACCACATCACTATGACATTCTCCGGTGATACCACATCACTAGGGCATCCGCCGGTGATACTACATAGATACATCACCCGGTGGTACCACATCACTACGGCACCCACCGTTGATACTACATAGCTACGAACATCCCCGCTGATACCACATCACTACGGCATGCACCGGTGATACTACATAGCTGCATCACTCGGTGATACCACATAACTACGGCATCCGGCGGTGATACCACATAGCTACAACATCATCCGGTGATACTACATCACTACGCCCCTCCCCTCGGTGATCCTACAGGGACCGTCTCCCTGGGGACAACACTGGGATAGCTTTCTAAGAGGGCAGTACCGACAATTTTTCCCGGAAATGGCTGGCGGGCTTGGAGCAGCAGGAGTACGGCCCTCAGTGAACAATGCTGGGACGGTCGCCCAGACATCGTCTCCTTGAAACTGGCTCTGTAGGCACAGCGCCTGGTCGTTTCTCGGGGGAGTCTCACATAGGTCAGCACCGGGACACTATCCGCCAATGGAGGCCACTGAAGCAGTCCCCTGGGGAGAGTAATGGGGCCATCTCCCGGGGTACAGTACCGGAGCTGTCTCCAGGGGAACAGCACGCGCACCGTCCGCCAGATGGCAGTGCCGGAATTGCCTTCTGCTGGACAGTACTGGAACCGTCTCCCTGGAACAGTACCGGGATCGTCTCTCGAGGGAGACTACTGAGACCGTCTCTCTGGCCGTCTCCCGGGAGGATGCTACCAGGAGCGTTACCTGAGGGACGGCATCCGGTGCAGAGCGTTGGGGCCGCATCGTCCTCCGGGCTGCAGTACCGGGGCTGTTTACCGGAGTACAGTACCGGGTCTGTTTACCGGGCTACAGTACCGGGGCCGTTTACCGGGCTACAGTACCGGGGCCGTTTACCGGGCTACAGTAACCGGGGGCTGTTTACCGGGCTACGGTACCGGGACTGTTAACCGGAGTACAGCACCGGGACCGTTCCTCGAGGATTCACCGGGAGGGGGGGGGGGGGGGGGGAGGAGCTGTCTGGAAAAAAATTCCAGAGGGCCGCCCTCCAGAAGCCGCTGCATACACTGATGGTTGATGTACCCCCCCTCCTTCTCCCTCACCCGATTTCTCTCAAGGGACGGTTTCTGGAGCGACTGTTCTATGAACAGCACTAAGGCCGTTTCTTCCAGAAAAACAATGATGACGGCCCTTTCCCCCCCACAGGAACAGTTCTGGGGCGGTTCTACCACTTGGAACATAACAGGCCGTGCCCCCGAGGCGCAGGGCTCGGGCCGTCTCTCCCGGAGTACATGCCTAGGTTGTCCTCCGCAGGGTCCTGGGCCGTCTCCCGGAGTAACAATGGCCTAGGTTGTCTCCGCAGGCGACAGTCCAAGGACCCGCTCCTAGCAGGGCTGGGCCGTCTCCCGGAGTACAATGCCCAGGTTGTCTCCGCAGGCGACAGTCCTAAGGACCGCGTCCTAGCAGGGCTGGGCCGTCTCCCGGAGTAACAATGCCCAGGTTGTCTCCGCAGGCGACAGTCTAAGGACCGCGTCCTAGCAGGGCTGGGCCGTCTCCCGGAGTACAATGCCCAGGTTGTCTCCGCAGGCGACAGTCTAAGGACCGCGTCCTAGCAGGGCTGGGCCGTCTCCCGGAGTACAATGCCCAGGTTGTCTCCGCAGGCGACAGTCTAAGGACCGCGTCCTAGCAGGCTGGGCCGTCTCCCGGAGATGTACAATGCCCAGGTTGTCTCCGCAGGCGACAGTCTAAGGACCGCGTCCCTAGCAGGGCTGGTTGCGTCTCCCGGAGTACATGCCCAGGTTTGTCTCCGCAGGCGACAGCTCTAAGGACAGCGTCCTAGCAGGGCTGGGCCGTCTCCCGGAGTACAATGCCCAGGTGTCCTCCGCAGGCGGACAGTCTAAGGACCGCGTCCTAGCAGGGCTGGGCCGTCTCCCGGAGTACAATGCCCAGGTTGTCCCCGCAGGCGACAGTCCAAGGACCGTGTCCTAGCAGGGCTGGGCCGTCTCCCGGAGTACAATGCCTAGGTTGTCCCCGCAGGCGACAGTCCAAGGACCGTGTCCTAGCAGGGCTGGGCCGTCTCCCGGAGTACAATGCCCAGGTTGTCCCCGCAGGCGACAGTCCAAGGACCGTGTCCTATTTGATAGTACGTAGGTTGCAGATTGTACCTAGGGTAGTAGCAGAACTCGCAGCAACGGCGTGTAGCTTGGAAAGCGGGAGGGGGTGGGGGGGGGGGGGATATTGAGAGGGAAGGAAGTCTTGAAAAAGAAAAATTTCCCAGAGTTACATCAGCGATGCAGCTGTGGAAGATACGTCGGCTTTACAGTGTTACATATGGTCAGGAATGCGGTCACAAATATTCCGTACCCCCCAGACTTCTTGGAAGTATCTTCCTCTCTAAGTAATGGCACAGCTCTCGGCGAAGTACCGTATTCTGGGTAAGGGTGACGTCACGCTACCAGTTAAGTCTCGCAGTTCCAGTGCCGTATTCTGGGTAAGGATGACGTCACGGTACCAGCTAAGTCTTGCAGTACCAGTGCCGTATTCTGGGTAAGGGTGACATCACGCTACCAGTTAAGTCTCGCAGTACCAGTACCGTATTCTGGGTAAGGGTGACATCACTCTACCAGTTAAGTCTCGCAGTACCAGTGCCGTATTCTGGGTAAGGGTGACATCACGGTACCAGCTAAGTCTTGCAGTACCAGTGCCGTATTCTGGGTAAGAGTGACATCACGGTACCAGCTAAGTCTTGCAGTATCAGTGCCGTATTCTGGGTAAGGGCGACATCACGCTACCAGTTAAGTCTCGCAGTACCAGTGCCGTATTCTAGGTAAGGGTGACATCACGCTACCAGTTAAGTCTCGCAGTACCAGTGCCGTATTCTAGGTAAGGGTGACATCACGCTACCAGTGAAGT
>NW_023596645.1:0-16188 GCF_011947565.3 Pollicipes pollicipes | reverse complement strand
ATGTATGGTATGGTATTGTATGTTATGGGTATGGTATGGTATGGTATGGTATGGTATGGTATGGTATGGCATATGATGTGATATGATATATGATACATGCATATATAGTTTGATATATACGCACTAACGACCTGAGCGATAGGTCGTGGACGGGAAGCCTAGACGCATTGTGGCCGCGCATTATTCCCATCAGCATAATACGTAGCCACGCTATATAACACAAGCACGGATTTTTGAGGTGGGGGTCATAGGACTGTTCTGAACTCAGTTGTTTTAATCACATCCGTTGTTTTCACTTTTCAGATTACTCCCGATAGTGACGCTCGTTAATTATGTGAGTATTTGAACTCTGCCTTAAAGTACTCGACGGTTTGCAAGTGACGCTAAAGCCATATTGTGTGCATTTTCTACATGATTTTAAAATCTGGAGTGGTATTAAACACGCATAGTTTTCCATGGTGTGTAGTCTCTGGATAACGAAGCAGCGGAGTGAGGGTTTGCGGTTGGGCATACCGCTTGGGCTCAGCCCGTGTTGTGTTTCCTCTTTCCATGTCTTGAAGTCGGTGTGCTTTATGCTCAAGATCAAAGCCAAATGTACAGGAATAGGCTGTGACACGATGCTTGTTCTAGAACACCTACAAAACATTTGTGTCTTAAAGGAACTGCACAATGTCCTCTATCGGACACCCTGCCCGAGGAGAAGTCAACTGACATTGAGCCGAAGACTGGGCCGGAACTACCTCGACACGAGCGATTGTAAGTGAATGTGTTTCGTCTTATCGTGGGTGCTTGTCTCTTTCCAGTGGATGCAACAGTGAACCAATCATCCTGGCCTCACATACCCCAACACCCTCAACAAATAACAAACAATCCTCAGATCTCGTTGTATTTCTGGCACGATGCGCGGATTTTCCAGGATTGTGGGCGGATTAAGCCTCGTGATAAAAAAACTCGCGTGCTGCCGAGGTTAAGCGGATTTATCGTGTGAGTGCCTCGATGAAGTTCGTGAGAGCGCCATAAAAGACAAACCACGGGGCAGTGTGTCCACTTTGGCTGGTGTTAGCGTTGCTCATCACTTGTACGCGAGGTGCAGGAATGAACTTTAAGCTACTGGTAAGCGGAAATATATTACGCCGGTTGCCGGTGGTAAGGCGTGAAGTGATCAATGCACTTGCACAAATCTTGCCTATCACTGGAATATTATACCAGGCCATGGCCGATAGCGTTTTGAGCCTGCGTTACCGAATGCCAAAATGAATCGGGTGGAGTATGTGTGAAAGAGCACGTTCTGTCTTGATTTTGGAATATAGTTTGTGTAAATCAAAATATATTTTATAGGTGCCCATGCTCTCTCCCTCTCTCCGACCTCCCCGCGTCCACCCTCCCTCCCTTTCCCGTCTCCTCTTTTTCTTCCCTGAGAAATACATTTTGCCCATGTACCTCTAACTGTAAATGCCTGCGACCCCATGGCATTTATAAATGCATTTGACAGTCGCTTAGAGTGGAAGGCGCGCTTAATATTTCTTGTTTTATACACAAACCATCTCTCGTAACAGTATCATTGATCAATGGTCAATGAAACAACGGCAAGCCGTGTGTTTCTTCATTAAAGTATCCTCGCTCACTTGTTAATAGCGTCTGTAGTCGCCGGTTATTACGTGCAGAACTGTTGTCAAATTGAAATAGTAGCAGCCTAAATTTTTGTAGATTTATTAATGAAGAATAAACACCTTACGACCTCGGTAAAGAGGTGACTGCGTGTGGTACGCTTCACCTTTGATACGATAGTCACCAGCTAACAAATATATTCATGAAAATGTTTGCCATGTTTGATTTTCCATGTCTTTTTCATTCGGGGATATAGATTTGTGTACTCTTCGAAGGGTGCTGAGTGCTCCTCCTAATGCTGACCTCAAATTTATCAATGAATTTCTGAGGCCACAAACGACTATGCGCAAAAAAGGCACGCTGGGCCAAGGGAGTGCAGTGATCGTCTGAAATAATGATACACCAGCTACCTAAACGCATTAATACCAATATGACCATGATCATATATGATCATAATCACATCGGAACGACTTCCAGTGTTTTAATTCTTTAATATCAAAGCGATTATGCAACCAACAAGAAATAACTTTCAACTTCAATTTGGCATTAGGAGCAGAAATCAGTGTCCGAAATCCCAGGAGAAATCCTGATTTCAAATAAGCTATGTCAAGTTTATTATCTGAGCCTCCAAACCAATGTTATAAAGAAAATCCTGCTTTCAATATCTGTATAGGTGAGCAGGCCTGGATTAGGAATTTCCAGGTTAGCATATCTCGTCAATCAAAAGCATAGCGTTATATTAGTACAGAACTGATCCCCCCCCCCCCTCCCCCGTTCCGAACAAATCACTGCAACGTCCTCGTACTCTCGGTTATCCGGCCGGTCAGTGACCACACGCATGAAGAGATCACTCACTGCGTTCCGTTGCATACATGTCTAACAATAAGCACGTGTTAGGGGATATTTTTTGTTCGATACATCAATCAACATACGGAGGTGTGTCAATGTCATTAAACCAGCACTGCTTCAGCTGTAGCAAAGGGCACAGCTGCAGTGTGCGTTTTGGGCGAAAGGGACGTGTCAACTTCATGCATATAATTTTGCACTCATTTTTACAACCATCACAAGCTTGCTGCACAACACTAGATGCAATCTGTGATGAATGACCACTCGATGTGTAGAGCATTTATGTGCATATTTAGTCTCATTGTAGTACAATATTTTTGGCTATATTTTCTGTTCTCCGATCAACCTTTTTTCTGATCGATACTACCTTTGCAAGTGCGATGATATCTTTAAATCATTCACCGGCTCATCATTAGCGAAGGTATGTACTTTCCTAGCTGCAGATCATCAAAACATGGTCAGATGCTTGGATCACTTCCAGTCAGTCACGACAAAAACGTTACAATCATGGTTGTTGTTGGATGATGCCAACCATTCAGCAATGAGACCGTGAAACTTATGCCGCACCATGCGGAAGATCGTATTTCATCAGACAGTTGCTCAAAAGCCCGTGAAAACCAAAATCAAAACAAAAAAACTGAATTTAGAGCACCTCAAGCACGCACACTTTTTAGCAACAATTAAGGCACACATTTGTGTTTTCTCTAGATCTTAAAGCAAGCTTTGATGCACAGAAAACCTTCAGAGCTCAGCGTTTTTCTGGTGCTATGCACGGGTTTTCCCGAATTGCAGGCGGATGAAACATTGTGGTCAAACAACTCTCCAGCCCTCCCTCCTTCCATCCTCACGGCTGTCCATCCCTCTAGCCTTTCGTCCTTCCCAGCATCCCTCCGTGTGCGCATTCCTCGGTGCCTCGCTCGCTCTGTCTGTCTGTCACTTCCTCCTTCTAGCCCTCCAGCTGTCCAGCCGTCCAACTGTCAGTCCCTCCCTCCCCACATTCATCCACGCCTCCATCCCTCCGTCCCTTTGTCCTTGCGTCTATTCGTCTTTTCCACCATTACTCCGTACCTCTATCGCTCTGTCCCACGCTCCCTCCGCCTTCCATTTGCAGCTTCTTCTCTTCAAAATGCTCCTTTCTTGCGATGTCCTCCTCGTTTTGTCGCTACGACATTGAAAATGCTGATATTTGATTAGAGTTCATGCATGCTTACAAGCAGATCAGGTGAGAGATCCACGTGTTTGCGGCATTACTTATGCCGTTTTAAATTCTACGCATGTTTTCAATGATTTCGCAGCGTTATGAGCTGAACGAATAACGCCAAAGGGAATGTGCAGGTTATACGACGTTGTGTTGTCTCCGTTTCAGATTCTGCTGCTGGTGGCCGTGTTTAGTGCCATCTCGGCAAACGGACCCCACGGCCTCTTTAATCCATTCGGTGGACAACGCTGGAGGGGTCATGTCCGCTTTAGCCCGGGCCGTGACAGCTGGAAGTGGAAGAATGGTGGCCGCTAAAGCACGGGCTATGGAGCATGCTGCAGCGGTCGGGGTCACGGCGGCTGAGGTCGCCAATATCGACACGGAAGATGGCGTAGGAGAGCCGTCGGTTGGAGAGATTTCGTTCTAGTCTCCCTGCGGTGTGACCCCAACCTGACCCGTACAATGATCGCTGTGTGAACTGACCACTGTCCGGCTGACTCTGATCGTTACCTGGAGCTGCCTCTCCGCTGCAAAATAAATCTGCACATACACTGTCTCTTTTAAGCAACAAGGGATGTATGACTTGATCACACTGCGGCAAATGCCAACGTTCGTGTGCCTCGCGGAAGACACCGCAATGTTGAAGCAAAGCCAGCAGACTGAAGCCCTGCATGAACGAGCTGCATGAGCGGCACGACCGGTCACCCTTTCAGGCGTGCCTGGTCGTAGTGTGGGGTGCGATGTTTTGTTAATACACCAGCCAGTTTGTGCCTCTCACTTTATCTGTGCCTGTGGTTCGTGCATCTCGTATCGCTGTGCTACGGCTGGCGCGGCTGGCCACAACACCATCTCCGCACGCTCCCTTACCCCTGAGACTGTCGTTTTTATACAGGGTAAGCGCAGCCTTACACCGCATTACTGACGGAGCGATGGGGAACAGAAATTAACATGTCAATGCCAACTTCTGTCTTTCCGGTTTATCTCTGCGGGCGCCACACTAAGAATACGCAGCTGAGTCCATAAACTGCTATGAAAATTACACACCAGGTGTAAAGTTAAAAGCCAGTCTCAGTCTCCACTGGAAACGAATGCCATGGGGCTGGGCGCTGGAGCGCCGGAGCAGATCCGGCTAATGACCGAAGGCGGAAGGTGAGAGCTGTCTCGTCAACCGAGGTCAGCATAGCCTTATTCAAAAGCCGCGTTGGCCTGTTAAAACACAGCGTCTTCGAGATGGCGGAGGAAAACTTAACGCTTTCAACAGTCGAGGTCAGCAAAGCCTTATTCAAAAGCCGTGTTGGCCTGTTCAAACACAGCGTCTTCGGGATGCTGGAAGAAATCTTGACGCTTTCAACAGTCGAGGTCAGCATAGCCTTATTCAAAAGCCGCGTTGGCCTGTTAAAGCACAGCGTCTTCGAGATGCCGGAAGAAAACTTGACGCTTTCAGCAGCGTTGAAAGTAGTCCGAAGCAAAAATGATCTCATGGGAGAGCACATCGAGGCCATCGATATTATTCAAAGTAGGTTTCGCTGATAATAAGGTACTCTTACTTGGCTGCAGGGCGCGGGAGAGGATACCGTAGGAATGGCAGGCCTTATCCCGAGGAACCATTTCCCCCATTTTAAAGTGAGCTGCAACGATACCCAAATCGCCTATCGTTTGCGAAATGGGAATACGGCCATCTGCAACTTTTATCAGAAGAGCCTTCGTGACGAGATACACGGAAGACGATGTGAGTGAAACGGGCCTGCAAACCAGAGTCGCGTGATTCTCTCTGAATTGGTGACGAACACCAAACTGGAAGCAATGAACACGTTCCTGCCTGCCAAGAAAGAATGAAAAACAAACATATCGTTCAGCAAATATGGCCACGTCTATTTTAAGCTGCATCAGGACTCTAAAAACAACGCGTGATTGACGGAAGACATATAGCACGCCCTGGGCGGTGCTCGCGACGAGCTCCGCATGCCCGGACCCGGGTCCGGCCGAGGCGGAGGCGCCTCTGGAGGCGAGGCGGCGGGAGCTGTTTTCGGCTGCGGCGGAGGCGGTTCGAGAGGTGGCGCTGCGTCCACCCCGCACGACGGGACCAAGCGCGACCGTGACGACGGAGCAGCAGCTCTTACGGCTGGATTGCGGTCTGATCCTGACCGGCCTGAAGACAGAGCTGAGGCCTTGTTATCGGGCCGGCCGGAACCTGCTGGACGGACAGGCTACAGCGACGGGGACCAACACTAGGACAAGGTGAATGTCAGCGGCGTCGATGGTGTGTTGAGAGACAGTCTCTGAAAGAGCACGTTTGACCTGGAGCCGCTTTGGGCGCAGTCTGTCCCATTGGGGTAGAGGCAAACGTTGCGAATAACCAGTCGTCAGATGCCTTATCAGCCGCTCGGGTGGGTGGGAGAGGGGGTTCAGATTGAGCCCCGTCAAGGTTTTTCCAGAAACGTTTCCGAACGGCGAGGTGTAGCCGCGTCAAAATTTGCAGAGCTGTAGCCAACTGAACTGCAAATCCTTTGATGAAAAGATTAGATCTACCTTGTAAGGTCGCTGACCTATGGCAGGTCACAATCAGGCCATGACTTCAACGAAGTCAACTCCAGGAAATCGTTCAATCGAATGCAACAACTGAGTGTTCGTCGAAGCCATATATCCCTGAGATGCTTTCTTAGGCAACGCAAATATTGAATGAGCTATTTACGTTGACCTTAGGTCAGGTATAAATGACAGACCAATATCAACACCATCCTCTTTAATTTCTATAGGGTTTGCTGTATGGGATAGATTTTGGTGCTCATTTCTCATTTTTTTTGGCAGGAACCGCACTATACATCTTCTATGGACTTCTTAGAGGTAGAACTGGTCATTGACCCACAGTGAACCAGATCAACATTTTGCTTTTAAAAACCTACTGCCTAGCGTGCTTATTCAAATGCAAAGCTCAGAGCAGTCTTGTATGATTTTGGTCACCATGACCTTCAAAAGGTCAAACAATGTCACCGATCTGGAATGAGCGTGTGGCCTTTTGCGTAGAAACAGTTGTCTAGGTTCTTGGGGCCACTTTGGACACCAACTTACAATTTGACATTGTTTGGCCCTTTCTGACCTTTTGGACGTGGATTGCGACAAGGAGCTTCAAAACCACAGGAGTGAAGTGGTGTCGGATTTTGAACAGGGATGCGAGGATTGCATTACAGCTCCGAACGAGAGAGGAGATGTGGGGTTTCCAGGTGTGGTGGTGGTCGAGGGGTACACCCAGTACCTTCACTGAGGATGATGAATGACCGTTTGTGCCGGAGATGGTGATGTGAAAGTTGCCAGTCTCTGTGATAGAGGGTTTGGTGCCGACAACCGTGAGGTCTGTCTGTTTGGA
Source organism: Pollicipes pollicipes (assembly GCF_011947565.3). NCBI lineage: Eukaryota > Metazoa > Arthropoda > Thecostraca > Pollicipedomorpha > Pollicipedidae > Pollicipes > Pollicipes pollicipes. Next base: position 9,172 of record NW_023596645.1, on the reverse strand, counting down.
GTTCATTTGAAGGCTATTTGACTGAAACCAGTTTTGAAGGCGCTGAATGAACTACTCTACACGGGCTTTCAGGATGGACAGGCCGACGGCATCGGGGGTAGCGAAGTCAAAGAGATTGGGTGGCATCGGCGTAGGATAGGCGGTGGTGGGATAGGAAGCTGGATAGATCGTTGATGAAAACGAGGAACAGGATTTAGCAGACAAGAGATACCTGAGCTACCCCTTAAGATAAAGATAAGCTAACCGAGTCACCGCCGATCACCTGCTTCGGGCCGCTAAGGTAGTCCCGGAACCACTCCGAGGACACCCCGTACCATTCCGGTTTGTTGAGGAGGGCACCGTGATCAACGCTGTCAAAGGCTTTGCTAAGGTCAATCGTCATTCTCGGCGCGACGCGGCCGTTGTCGGCAGCCCGTGCCAGCCACCCGGCGGCACCAATCAGGGCGTCCTCCGTCGAGTGACGTGGACGGTGAGCATATTGCGGTGGCGTCAGTATGTCATTGCCAAGAAGGTAAGAAGCGGGACGGAGGGAGTGACAGACAGAGTGATGAAGGTACGGAGTAATGGTGGAAAAGACGAAAGGCTAGAGGTGTGGACGGACGTAAGGATGGAATGAGGGAGGGCTTGAGAGCTGTCTGACCACGAGACTTGATTCCTCAACGATTCTGGAAAATCCGTGCATAGCACCAGAAAGACGCTGAGCTCTGAGAGTTTTCTGTGAATCAGAGCTTGCTTGAAAATCTAGAGAAAACACAATTGTACGCCTTAAATGTTGCTAAAATGTGTGCATGTTTGGGGTGATCTAAATTCAGTCTGGTTTTCACGGGCTTTTGAGCAATTGTCTGATGCAATACAATCTTCCGCATAGTGCGGCATAAGTTTCACGGTCTCATTACTGAATGGTTGGCATCATCCGGCAACAACCATTATTGTAACGTTTATGTCGTGAATGATTGGAAGTGATCCCAAGGATCTGAGCATGTTTTGATGACACTGCAGTTAGGAAAATACATACCTTCAATAATGATGAGCCAGGGAATAATTAAAAGATATCATCGCACTTAAGAACGTAGTATCGATCACACAAAAGCTGATCGAAGATCAGGAAATACAGCCAAAAAAATTACACTGTAATAAGCCCACATATTTACATCAATGCTCTACACATCGAGTGGTCATTCATCACAGATTGTTTCTAGCGTTGTGCAGGAAGCTTGCGAGGGTTGCAAAAATGAGTACAAAATGATATGCATAAAGCGACATGTCCCTTTCGCCCAACAAGACGAACGCTGCAGCTAAAGCAGTACTGGTTTAATGGCATTGATACACCTCGGTATGTTGATTGATGTATCGATCAAAATATATCCCCTACTAGGTCCTTATTGCTAAGCATGTTTGCAAAGCAACGCATTGAGTGATCTCTTCATGTGTGTAGTCACTGACCGGCCGGATAGTCCAGGGTACGGGGACGTTGCAGTGTTTGCATGGAGCGGGAGGGGAGGGGGGCATCAGTTCTATACTAATGTAAAGTTATGTTTTTTGATTGACGCCATATGTTGACCTGGGAATTTCTAACCCAGACCTGATCACATATACAGATATTGAGAGCGGGGGTTTTCTTTATAGCATTGGTTTGGAGGCTCAGGTAACAAACTTGGCATAGCTTACTCGGAATCATGACTTCTTCCAGGATTTCGGACAATTTGATTTGCGCTCCCAATGGCAAATTGAAATTGAAAGTTATATCTTGTCGGTTTCATAATCGTTTTGATGTTAAAGAACGACTTCCCACGGTAGGTCACTCTGATGTGATCATGATGATATATGATTATGGTGATATTGGTATTGATGCGTTTAGGTAGCTGGTGTACCATTAGTTCAGACGATCACTGCGTTTCATTGACTCAGTGTCTTTTTCTGCTCATAATCCCAGGTCAACATTACGGGGAGCACTCAGTGGCCTCCCAAGAGTATACAAATTGATATCCCCGAATAAAAGACATGAACATCGAACACGGCAATCATATTCATGGAAAATAATTGTAAACTAATGCCGATAGTACCAAAGGTGAAGCGTACCATACGCAATAGCCTCTTTACCATGGTCGTAAGGTGTATGTTCTTGAATAAATCTACAAAATTAAAACTGCTACTATTTCAAGTTGACAACAGCTCTGTATGTGCTAACCGGTGACTACAGGCGCTATCAACAAGTGAAATGTTATTGGAAGTGGAATTAACAAGAGATGAATGGTCGAAAGGACGACAAACTAGGAGGATGGAAGGACGTGAGGAAAGAATGACCGAGGGCTGGGGAGCTGGCAAGAGCGGGAGAAGAATGTTGGGAGTGGTAAGTCGGGGAAAGGATGTGAGGAGAGAAGAAGGGAAATGTGTGAGATGAAGGAGTAAAGAGAGGGAGAAGAAGATGGATAGCAAGAGGGATTTGGAGAGTAAGTGGGACAGGGAGAGCAAACGGAACAGAGAAAGCAAGATTGACTAAGGGAGTAAGACGGGGAAAGAACGAAGAGAGAGGAGGAAAGGAAGAGGGAGGTAGGGTGGAGACGGGAGCGGTCGGAGAGAGGGTGAGAGCAAGGTCACGTGTAAAATATGTTTTGATTTGCGTAAGCTTTATGCCAGAAATCAAGATAGAACATGTTCCTTCACATATACCCTACGTGAATCATATTCGCTTTCGGTAACGCAGGCTCAAAACGTCATCGGTCATGGCCTGGTATAATATTTTAGTGGTAGGCAAGATTTTCCACGTGCATTGATCACTTTACGTCTTACCACCGGCACCAGCATAATATTTCCACTTACCAGTAGCTTGGAGTTCATTTCTGCACCTTGCTAACAGGTGATCAGCAGTGCGAATACCAGCCACAAGTAAACACACTGTCCCGCGAGTTGTCTTATGTAGCGCTCTCACGGCCTTCAGTAAGGCACCAACGAATGCGCTGATCCGGGTAGCACGCGAGTTGTTCGACCACAAGATTTGATCCGCCCACGGTTCTGGAGAATTCGTGCATCGCACCAGAAAGACGCTGAGCGCTGTGGATTGTCTGTGCATTAAAGCGTGCTTAAACATTTAGAGAAAACACACATGTGTGCCGTAAATGTTGCCTTAAATACGTGCATGCTGGGGATAGTTTAAATTTCATCTGGCCTTTACGGGCTTTTAAGATATTGTTTGATGCAATACAATCGTCGCATGGTGCGGCAGAAGTTTCACAATCTCATCACTGAAGGGTCGGCATCATAAAGTGACAATCATTTTCGCAACGTTTATGTCGTACCTGACCGGAAGTCATCCCAAAAATTGGACCATGTTTTGATGTTAATTCAGCTAAAAAAGCACATGTATTCACTAATGATGAGCCAGTGAATAATTAAACGATAGTCTTGGCGTCACGCAGTCAGTATCCATTACAGAAAAGGTGGCCGAACAGCACCGAACATAACGAAAAAGTTTCCCTCTATAGCAAGCCTAAATATCTACACATAGCATAGCTTCGGCTAGCTTTACAACACAAATATTGATAAACAGGTGCGAACTAGCATTTGGAGATTCCAGCAAAAGATCCATGAGTCCGTTTTTGCATCGCAGATTTACTTGATATTGTATTGGTTCGCGTAATCACAGCATATTATGGCTCGGTTTTCAGAACACCTTTTGCTGCGGTCTCAACATCGACAGCACGCGACCATATTACGGGATGGCTTGGTTTTCACGGTTGCGAACTCGTGGGAACCAAGCCATCACGTATGAAGTGACGTTCTGTTTTGCCGACGGTTAAAATCGCCGGGAGGGCGTTAGAATCGCCGGGAACTGATTAAACTCCGCTCTCGTGATCATTGGCCTGGCATGTACCGAGACATGGTTCGGTAGTTGAACACTTGCATAGCCTGTAGCATGCGAAAATGGCGACAAAAACGACCTCCTCTGCTAAGCATGCATATTATATATATATATATATATATATATATATATATATATATATATATAAAACGGCCTCCTCTGCTAAGCATGCATATATCATTACATTCTTACAGGTCAGATCAGGTTACTGACCAAACATAATCCGGGTCGACATTTTGTTTTAGGAGCATACTGCCTAGCGTAATGCTTGTCGCTTATTCAAATGCAAAACTCGGAGCGATCTTGTATGATTTTGTTCACCTTGACCTTCAGGTCAAACAAGGTAACTGACCTGAAATGGGCTTGTGACCTTTTGCTTAGAAAAAAGTTGCCTAGGTTCTGGGAGCACTTTGCAGACCATCCTGGAGTTTGACGTTTTTTGACTTTATTTGACCTGAAGGTCATAACCTAGGAAGCCTAAACTTTGATCAAAGTGGGTACACATATAGGTCAAGATGTACTTATGTACTTGAGTTTCAGGGGCGTCCACCTGGACGCCCCTGAAAATGTACATTTTGCACACTTATTCAAAAATGTAAGAACTGTGCAAAGTAAAAGTAAAAACTGCTCTAAACTGCTTGTCCAAAAATGTCACAAAATTGAGCCTTTGGTGGGTTGAAACGGCTACCATTCACCACTTATCGGTCAACAGTAGGTTTTGGCTACTAATTGTGTGGTCTGAATAGCATTGCTGTTGCCAAAAACGTTCCGACGCTCCCTTGTATTCAAAGAGCATCGAAGCCTAGCATATTTGAGACTCCTGTCTGGCCGGAATTGGTGCAAAAGTGTGTTCTCAACTTCTTGGTGTGCATATGAAATATGCGACGAATGTTTGAAATATTTCAGAATCTGGTAGCAACGATCATGTTTACAGAGCTTCTACCGTGGCAGATAACAAGACATTGAAAGAGTATCTAGCCGTACCAATGTCTGCATACAATAGTGGATAGCGGATAGTGGATAGGCACTATTTTTCACGATTACGGCTGCACTTACATCGCCCGTTTGGCCCATGCCACTGATATCAATGTAATTCAGTACAGAAAAAGGGGATTTGCCTTTTCTGTTTTGTTTCAGAACAGGTGAACGACAGCGTCAGGCAGTGCTCTTACGGTCATGAAAAGGTCGTGCTTAGAAACTAAAGGTGCTTAGGTCTTAAAAAGGACAGGAGTGTAAACAACACCGAGGGGTCTTTAGATGACTATTTCTGGGAGGGGCAAGGGCGCAGGCAGGATTTGGAAACGGGATGGGAGAGCTCGGAGGGCATCACGCTGTAGACGTCCTAATTAAGAAGCTTCCCATAAGAAGCCGTCCATGAAATTAAATAACATAAAAAGGGGGAGTCTATGGGAGCCCCTCCCCACTCTCTCGTCCGTCCTGCACTCTGCCGCACCTGTGGAGAAGGATGCCAGACAGCTCAAGGAATTACGTCCTGAGAATTTCGCGTCGCACACCGCGTCGTGTGCAGCCCCGCACGCCATGCAGTGGCGTGCCGAGACGCATACCCGTAACATTCTGCCGTTCTGCTGGCACGTGCTGATGCCTGATACCCCATATTAGCCAGAACTGAAGACGGCTTTAATAAAAGCTCACGCTTTGGGACAAGTCTACAAATAGAACTGTCCACAACATTCTAGACCGACGTATTGCAACGCATTGACCTATGCAATTTCAAAAGCTGTTCGTTATTCATATGCCATTTGATTTCTTGCAACACCCTAGATCATTTAATTAGTTAAGAGGAAACAAAATATGCAGCATTTGCACCAACATTGAAATCAACTTCACGTTTATCGTCGTTTGATGTACCACAAAGATATGCCCGTACACGTTATCGGACATTGGAAAGCTGCGTTACGCCACTCTGTTAGTCCTAAAGACCGCAAACAAATGCTATAGAAGGGCAGCACAAACGGTGTCCATGTTGCCCGAAGGCTCTTGGTCAGGTAAAGCATGCGCAGCACTAGCCCAGGCGACCAGCACCAGAACGACGACGAAGAACAGCAGCAGAGTGAACCACTTCATGATGATGTCTGCCCTCGCCGACAGAGCGGCACCAATATATACCTGCTGCCCGGCATGGCCCAGGCAGCTAGTATGACAAATAAGGAAGATCGATATCGAATCGAATATGTTATATAAGAATATATAAATATATATGAGAATTATATATATATATATATCTAATATATATATATATATATATATATATATATATATATATAATATATAATATATATCTAGCTCTCGATATATTATACTCTATATATATCTCGCGATCTCGATTCTCTCGCTCTAGCTCTCATCTCTCTAGCTCGCTCTCTCTCTCTCTCTCTCGCTCCTCGCTAGCTCGCTTCTCTCTCTCTATCTCTCTATCTCTCCTCTCTCTCTATATCTCTATCTCTCTCTTCTATCTCTATCTCGATATAGATCTAGATATCGATAACACCCTTCCCAGTCTTTATTGTCACAGCCTCGATCCATTTGGAGAAACTGTCAGCGACGATCAGTATCATCGTCCCCTGGAACGGACCAGCAAAGTCAACGTGCAGGCGCTCACCGGACCCTGAGGTCGGCTCCTCCTGAGGCTCCTCCTCACCGGGCCCTGAGGTCGGCTCCTCCTGAGGCTCCTCCTCACCGGGCCCTGAGGTCGGCTCCTCCTGAGGCTCTCCTCACCGGGCCCTGAGGTCGGCTCCCAGGGATGCAGAGTTCACTTCGGCGGTGCCGCTCTCTTCTCCACGCACGCTGAGCAGCTTCTGGCCAAATCCTCCAGCTCCGAGTCTAGGTCCGGCCACCACATGTAGCGTCTGGTCAGCTGCTTCATCTTGTTGCTTCCTATGTGCAAAGTGTGTGCTTCCATCAGCACCATCTTCCTCAGCTTGGTGGGCACTACCAAGCATCCGCCCCAGATCAGGCAGTCTCCTTTCGTCGACAGCCCGTCCTTCTTCTTCTGGTGCACCTTCAGTGCGGAGTGCAACTTCTCAGGCCATCCGCTGCGCACATAGTGCAGTACTCGTCACAGCCCTGGATCCCGGCGCGTGGCAGTCCCCGCTTCTGCAGAACTCAGTGGCTGTCCTTTGTTCTCTGTGTTTGGAACACGAGGGCACCACTTCTCTTCTTCTTCTTCTTCTTCTTCTTCTTCTTCAGCGGACAGATGCATCCGTGACAACATGTCCGCGATCCCCATCTTCTCCGACTTGCGTAGCTCCACTTCGTACGAGTACGCTGCCAGCTGTATCGCGTATCTCTGCATTCGCGTCGCCGTCAGACTAGGCAGCTCTCGCTGTGAGTGCAGAATCATCGATAGCGCCCTGTTGTCGGTTACAAGGCAGAAACGGCGTCCGTAGAGGTACTGGTGTAATCTCCTGATCCCATATGATACGGCTACCGCCTCCTTCTCGACGACTGTGAACTAGGTCTCCGTCGCCGTCAGCGCTCGTGACGTGTAGCAGACCGGTCTCTCGATCCGGTCCGGCAGTACATGGACCAGTACTGCACCCACTCCGACCGAACTGGCATCAGTGATGAGCTTGATGAGCAGGCTGATGTCATATCTCATGAGCACCTTCTCACTTCCCAGGATCTGCTTCACTTCCCTCACCGCTCTACTGCACGCTGAGGTCCATTTCCACTTGACATTTTTCTTCAGTAGGCTGTACAGCGGAGCCAGCGTCGTTGACATGTTTGGGACCAGTCGCTGGTAGTAGTTAACACTACCGAGTAGCGTTCTCAGCCTACTGACGTCTTCCGACTCCGGCATCTTCTGCAGTGCTTCAATCTTCTCTGGCACTGGTTTTAAGTCCGTTCCTGATATTCTCCACCCCAAATAGGTGACTTCCTTCAGGTTGAACCTGCACTTGCTCTTCTGCAGCCTCACTCCTTGCTCCTTCAGTCGTGTCAGCACCAAATCCAGGTTCTTCAGCATCTCTGCTTCCGTCTCACCCATCACCAGGAGGTCATCCGATAGCCAACACAGCCATCTAGGCCCTCCATGATCCAATCCATCGCTGACTGGAAGATGTCTTCACAGGAACAGATCCCGAACGGAAGACGGCTCATCCTCAGTAGTCCCTTGTGCATTGTGACTGTCGTCATGTCCTTGGACTCATCGTCCAGCTCCATCTGCAGGTATGCATCCTCCTGATCCAGGTTGCATAATTTCGTCCCGTTCACTCTGACGAACAGTTCTTCTGGTGTCGGCAGAGGATGCTTCTGCATCATCAGCTGCGGGTTAACTGTGATCCTGTAGTCAGCCGCCAGACGAACAGTTCCATCAGCCTTTCGCACAGGGACCATTGGTGTGCCCCAGCCAGTGTTGACGTTTCTGTCCACCTTCTCTGCCACTCCTTCACTCAGCCATCTGTCGAGCTCAGCATCCACCTTTCATAACAGGGCATGTGGTACTGGACCGTGCTTTCCCTGAATACTGGTCTGGCAATCTGGCTTTAGTGTCAGGTGGACTTTGATGTGGACACACTCGAGTCCTTCTTCGAGCAACCTTGTGTTTCTCAAGAACACTCTCCAGAAGAGGCAACTGCTTCCACGCTTCAGGGATCCACCCCTGGCACAGGGATCTTCAGGGACTTTCATCCAAACTTCGTCCCCATCCGTCCACACCCCAAAATCCAGAAAAGATCTGCCCACGTTTCGCCGAGCAGACCGCTCTACCCCTTGCCGCAGCTGCAGCACTTGAGGGCGGAGAGGAAGGGAATCGAACTCTGTGCGATTGGTGCAGGTGCTTGCAGGCGCAGTCGAAGAGCTTGCTGTACTCCATGAATCCCCCGGGGTGAGTGTGCCGGGCAGACAGTGGGTGTAGGGGATGAAGATGGTGTCACCCTGTGAGAAAGTCGGACGGGTCAGGGCATGTCAGGGCGGGTCAGGGCAGATTTCAGCCCAAGTGCCGTGGATCCGTACGGGCCACTGTTCATTAGCCAGCAGGTCAGCAGGAGCTCCTGTTAACAGGTCGGCAGGGGCTTCTGTTGAGAGGTCAGCAGGGGCTACTATTGACAGGTAAGGGGGGGGGAGCATTTTGGATACGACGATATATAGGTCTCTGACTATCTCAGCGTCTCGGGTCGCACCGTCACTCATTCTGCGCCGGCCTCATTTTAGCTCGGGGTCAAATTACCCCAGCCCCCGGCACCACGGTGTCAGATGGATGACGCGTCCCTCCCCTCCCCCTCCCCCCAAGTTTTTGCTCAACGAACTGTTGCCATGTACGGCTGCCCCACACCTGCTCGTGCTCACACTCGC
>NW_023596644.1:0-30996 GCF_011947565.3 Pollicipes pollicipes | reverse complement strand
CAGCGAGCCATATTCGAGAACGACAGCGCGCCGTATTGCTGCAGAGCGAGCCATATTCGGACATTTCGTGAACGAGCTGGCTCACACACATGTTGACAATCGAAAGGCACGTGAGAGAGAGATCAGAGGAAGCCCGTCAAGCTCCCGGCTTTGCTGCAAGTCAACTTCCAAGCCTGCTCGCTACGACGAGAGGTGATCACCTTGCGCGAGAAGAGATCGCGGAGGTGCTGCTGAACAGGAGCGTGTCGAAGGAGGCTATCAGCGCGTAGCCCCACCAGCCGCTGAGATGAGACCGCATCCCGTTCTCACACAAGCTGGAGACAGCTCGGTGAGGGTGGTGACGGAGGCCTCTGCTTCCGTAAACAGGGAGGAGAACTGGTACGGCTTCATTTGCGCTCGATCGAAGCACCGTGAAATTCATGCGATTGATGGTGGCAGAGCATGATGTTCGGCTGTCGTTCTGATGACGTATAACTGTGGCATGTGCACACTGTGCGTCAGTTTAATCTCATTTCCTGTTGGTCTTTGGATGCTATGTTGAATCAACCTCACAAAACCGCTTCCATGTTATTAAATACATTACATTCCAAAATATAAGTTCATCCAAATGTTTGTTTATAGTCAATAATAAAACACCGTATATTGTCAGAGTGCCAGTTCTACGTACTGAATAATCAGAATATATTGAGATGCACTAGTTTCATTTCACGCATTATCTCCCCAACATGCCAACGAATGTGCGATAACGATCACAAGCGTCACCTAAGCGTCTTTTGCCGAACACAAGGCTTAACTTGACCGCTGCGGATCGTTAACATGGGCAGCAATGCAGCTTCGACCACTGTGGGTTGACTCCAGCTCGCTACAAAGGGGGAATATGCGGAATTTTATTTGTTCTCATAAGTGTCCCCGCGTTTCTTCGGCGTGGCATTTTTGATATATTTGGCGACACCGTAGTATGCACGTTTTACCACCTGGAGGACACCGGACTATTGACCTTAATGGTGGCATGCTTATCCTATCCGCCATGGTCAAACGTTGACCACTGGTAGCGGCGGCGGCGCGGCGGCGGCGGCGCGGCCTCAGAACACGACCCCCGGATGGCCGAACGCGTCGAGCAGCATCTTCTTGTAGAGCTCGAGGTCGAGAGCCTCGATCACAGTGACGTTCCTGCCAAGAGCTGTGGGCTCGCTCCAGCTGCGCCGGTCCACCACCATCAGGCCGCGAGTGAGCTTCCCATGCAGCTCCACCGTGGCCTGCGGCGCAGATGTAAGCAGTCACCTGCGACCTGAGGTCACTGAAGCGGTGGTCGCGGCAATGCACAGTCTACGATCACAGCAACACCTCCAGCGTCCCCCTACCAGACGGCAACGCACTTTTTCTCCCTCAACGGTGGCAGCTGCGTGACCTGCTCGACGGCCGTGCGGTAAAGAGCAATACATTCACAAGCAGTCCAGCCGCCTGCTGTTTGCATAGATGTGTACACAATGTCACCCACGTAGATGACTGCTCGACCCTCGCACACAGCTTAGAAGACCAGGTACGCAACCATAACCTTAAAAGTGGTGTAACCAGACGACAAAGACTACATGCACTCGTACTCAACTGGACTCCAAAGGTAACCCGTCGGGGGGGAAAAGCGCATGGCTCACATGGCTCGCACTGCTTCTCACAAACTGACTTAGTAAACTGGATACGTGAGTACATGATTCACACTCACCGGGCCACATCTGAAACAGTCTGCCGTTCGGCATGACAAAACCTTGCCTGCCACCTGTTATCTGCCAATTGTTTCATGCTACGCGTCTTGACCCGCTCGTGTTCTCTCCCATGTGCGTACCCGCCTCAAGTTTCATGGGGGCGGGAACTGCACAGCTGTTGTGAGAATTGCAGAAGAAGTCTTTAACTTCGCAGCCAGGGTGTCCCCGGGCGACATAGATTTGACCGTGTGTCGGATGTTCCACGATGGTTTGACTGGCTTAGTGGCCAAACGTTTACGACTTCTTCGATATATGCCTCGTACACAAAGTATTGACAAACGGGGAGCCATAGATTTTACGTTCTCAGCTATCCTACAACCAGAAAAAGACCGAACCCAGTACGCGCCAATCTAGTCATGTATCTCTTTCTCGCCCCAAAGAACAAACTTGGAAAGCGAGCAAATGCCTACCAAGCTGCGCCTATCTACAACTAGCGTGTCATCACCAATGACATCGCGGGCTTATCTTCTTCTTTTAAGTCCTGTTTCCATGACACTATTCAAAGCAACTGCCATTTTTAACCTCGTGTATGTCTCCTCGTGTCGTTTACGCTTGTCGCCCTGTGACTGTCGATGTACCTGTTAACGAAGGTCTAAGAAAGGCCTAATATGCGGGAACGACTTGATAAAGAGCAATACAATACATTACGATGGCGGCATGCCACGCAATGATGACTCAAAGTAAGACCTGGAGACGTGGCAACCCGTCTAAGTCTGTCCAGAAACTCACATGTCATTGTGCCCGGCACCGTGGCAGTTTAGAGAAGTAGACGAGTCCAGGTATCAGTATTAGGAATGGAATCATCTGCCTGACTATCGTAGCTCGTCTGAGTATACTGAGAGAGAGTATGCTTTGTATAGAAGTAGACGAGTCCAGTATCAGTATTAGGGATGGGATCATCTGCCTGACTATCGTATGCTCGTCTGAGTATACTGAGAGAGAGTATGCTTGTTTATAGAAGTAGACGAGTCCAGGTATCAGTATTAGGATGGGATCATCTGCCTGACTATCGTATGCTCGTCTGAGTATACTGAGAGAGAGCATGTCGCGTTTAGAGAAGTAGACGAGACCAGGTATCAGTATTAGGATTGGGATCATCTGCCTGACTATCGTATGCTCGTCTGAGTATACTGAGAGAGAGTATGCTTGTTATAGAAGTAGACGAGTCCAGGTATCAGTATTAGGGATGGGATCATCTGCCTGACTATCGTATGCTCGTCTGAGTATACTGAGAGAGAGCATGCGCGTTAGAGAAGTAGACGAGACCAGGTATCAGTATTAGGGATGGGATCATCTGCCTGACTATCGTATGCTCGTCTGAGTATACTGAGAGAGAGTATGCTTGTTATAGAAGTAGACGAGGCCAAGTATCAGTATTAGGGACGGAATCATCTGACTATCGTATGCTCGTCTGAGTATACTGAGAGAGAGAGGGGAGAGTATGCTCGTTATAGAAGTAGACGAAGCCAGGTATCAGTATTAGGGATGGAATCATCTGCCTGACTATCGTATGCTCGTCCGGCTTAAAACGAGGTCAATAGCGCGGAAAACTACTTCATCAAGCGGAGTAGTTGTCCGCGCTACGTACGGACAACTACTCCGCTTGCCACTGTGCTACGACGGACAAGCCTTCCGTGACCGCCGTAGCACAGTGACAAACGACGGACAAGCCTTCCGTGACCGCCGTAGCACAGTGACAAAACGACGGACAAGCCTTCCGTGACCGCCTTCCGTTCCTTTCCGTGAAGCACAGTGACAAACGACGGACACACAAGCCCTTCATAGTCGATCAACGACTTCGAATAATGTGCAGACACTTTGCCTGTCTACGCTGAGCTCACAAACTCGGTTTCATACCGTGACATTAGCCCGATGCGAACCAGTGTGGCCACGCTTATAAAAGTTTCTAAAGGTCTCGTGATATTGTTAGAAACCACAAAACATGCCACGCGATACACCTTCACAGATGCATCGGCCTCACTGGATGTGATATAACAGGCAATACGATTTTCGCGGCGCTACAGGATAATGCATGAGTCACGTCAAAGGTCTTTATTTCTGCACGTTAGCGGCGTAGTGACAAAAGGGCAAGAGGCCATACCGTTACAAATGTCACATGCTGTCACCTCTGCTGCCATGAGCTGACAGTTCGACGAGCGCAAAGTGCGATTGGCGTTGGCCCCCGTCCCGTGATCATTCCTGACAGTATGTTTATTACCGCTAGTTCAACGACATTCCCCCCCCCCCCCCTTCAAACGGCAAAGTTCTCCTGCTCCGCGAGAGGAACGCTCTGTGTTTGGTAGCTCATCAGTGGCTCCTGGAACGGTTTCGGGCTCTGGGACGTCTTGCCTGCTCGATGTTGTACTACAAGTGTGATGATTACACGGCATGTGATGTAACGGAGCATAAAGCTATAATGTGTGGTACGCCGCAGCAGGCGCGCAACCAGAGCTTTGGCAAAGAAGGGTGAAGGGGACAGGGTTGAAAAGGCCCCTGCTAGTGAAAATCCCCCCTAAAAAAACGTGAGACGTAGCCCACTGTTCAAATGCGAGCGTGCATTTCTTTTATAAACATATTTTTTAGACTTGTTCCCTCTGTAATTGGAATGGAAGCCTAAAGCTACCGCGAAAAAAACTCTGCCCGAATTTTGTAGTTATTAAACCGAAGGAATCGCTCGTTAAACGACTGAATGGAGGAAATCGCCGGAGCTCTCCATTTTTCAAATGGTCCAGTGGACTCTCTCCAAGCCGACAGAGCTCACAAGCTTCGTCAAAATTCGTACCCGTGTTCTTCAGATATATTAGAGATCCCGCCATTATTGATTGTAGGTAGATCAAAATGAGTGAGCCATTTGTATTAACATGTCCAGCCCATGTTTTTTTTTTAAAAGATCAGCATTCAGTCAGACTTGATTATTGACGCAAATTATGTTACGTAGTTTTAAACATGCGCGCTCGCACATTTTAGCAGCAAAGACCTCGACGCCAAACATCACACTCTCCATAGGTCGCGCAGCGTCGGCCCCACGGCTGGTACTAAGCCGTGGCCAACGGATGGACGAAAAGTATGCCGCATCTGAAAAGTGTCTCTTGAACTATCCAGGATATCAAAACGTTTATTTCAAAGATAGTCTAGGAGTATATTTCACAGGTACGTTTTTTAGATTGATAAAAACGGATTGGTCTTGACAGCCCTGTGAAATGTTGCTGTACTCTGGTGGTACAGGAAGACTAAACGTAAAATCTTTACTTTCGTGTTTCGTGAACTGTTTATCCATCCAGATGACAGCCTAAAAGTTGTGAAAATGATACACCCAGTCTAATTTTTGAAGGGTGCGAATTCCTTTTGAAAGGTGCGAATTCCTTTTGAAAGACACTTGAAACCATTTTTCATGACGGTCGTTCTCGCCCGCACAACCCCAGTCGCCTGGTGTTGCTTGCAATGGCTAACGCCGCTCGGCTTCGTTCTCACTAACCCTAGTACTCTTTCTAGAATTCCTCTTTCACCTGAGTAGCGTGCGTATAGTCTATGGGAAGCGTGGCAAGCGGTGACGTGTCACATCTTGGGAATCTGCGGCTAGGGCTTAAGATGGGAACCGTTGCTCTACAACTTGCTTATATCCAACCCAGCGTATCAAAGTCAATCGTTCATCCGAACACATAGCAGCCGAGTTTGATCATCCCTTCCTTGAGAAAAGGCCGAATCAGGGTTGAGAAAAACACCGTCTGAAGGTTCAGAATGAAGCCTTCGAGGTATTTTCACCGGAGATCACATGACTACGCAGGACGGGACGCCTTCCATCTGGGAAGGGGGGGGGGGGGGTGCGCTAACGGCCAGGCTTGGCGCGGGCATGGTGCAAGCTCAGTTACCAATGAGATCACCCGGTGAGGGACGCTTCTACGTATGCTCTGGCTGGCTGCACGGACCGACTCATGTCATAAAAAACGTACTCCACCTAAGAGCCCATTAATGGGCAACGCAGCATCGCCGCGTTCTGGCATCGCCCGCACAGCATACGGAGGAAACATTACGAAGAACGATTAAAGCGCCTTTTGGCCCACGGTTTTTGACCACGGTTTAGGAACGGTTAAGAACCTTTGTCGGGAAACACTTTGAGTTGTGCTCAACCTACCCTCCCAAAATTTTGAAGTCGCCGCGTACAGATCAATGGCAGGCGTGGCGTCGGGGGTAGTGTATGGTGCGTGTAATGACCTGCGCTCAGCATGTGTCATCTGCTCATGTGCGGTATTTCACCGGCAGTGTGTGCAATTTAGATCAGCTGCAGCCTGTGCAGAACACATCCTGCCACTCCTCTCCGCAGCGTGATTGCCGTCATGTGATGTCATCCCTGATGCGTGGCTGCGGCACAGTCATTTAAATGCGGGATAATGCTAAAAAATATATCCGCTGGAATGCGTTGCTGGTGATGTGCGGTGTATTCCAGAATATAGATGGGAACAACGCGACATGAACTCCGCCGATTCTTTCGATTAGGTATATCTGAAGCGTTTCCTTCACCCTATCACCCACCGCGTTCGAAGGTGTCTGATTCCGTGGCGTTCCTTTGCGCACGCCGTTGCGGTGCGTAGATCTGGGCTTCCCTTCCGACAACGCATTAACTGCGACACGAGTCTACAAAAACGTCTGCCTTGTCCCCAGCCTCTCTCTCCGTAGAGTCCCTGTCTGGGCTGCTGCCAACTCACGTGGTGCGTCGACTGTTTGAGCACGATCTCGGGCCGGATTAGCATGGCGGCGGCTGCTTGGTCGCACGTGATCCAGTCGCCGAAGGTGCGGTCCTCAAGCACGGCGCGCTCAGCGGCTTCGAAGAAGCGGGCCGCGGGTGAGTCGACGGCGCCCAGCACCGTTTTCCTCCACGCCTGCCGGTCACGGGTGGTCAGGCCTTCCTCCAGCGCTGCCGGTGACGCCGTAGAGCTTACATGGGGTCGACTACCAGGTTAGAGGAACGATAGACAGAGCTTGAACGTCGAAAGACACCATATGACCTCGCCAGCATCGCTCATTGGAAGCACCAGAAGCCGCACGCAGATTTCGGGCTAGCGACTTGCATTGGTTCAACTGACCTGAAATGTTGACCAGAAGAGATTATGTGAAAAGGCTCGAGCATAACACTGGAAGACTTACGGGCGACACCAGTTGGTAGTGAAATATTTTCTCAAACATATGAGCTGGAGAGTACACAGGAGCTAGTGTTCAATTCCACCTTGTTCTCGTGGAGCCTTGAAGGTTGCGATCAGGATGACAAGACCCTTGTGAGCCTATACAAATTATCCACTAATGCCTACCGAGAAGGCGTATTTTCACATGCATAATGCTATCTAAAACTCTTATATCAATGACACCCTACCCTTCCCCACACTGAAGGCTGGTAGTTCGAAAGCATAGCGCATAATCAGCCTTTCTGGTCAATTTTTACTCTGCCCCATATTGTGTATCGATGCATTGGTTATCTTTAGGCTTTACACTATAGTGGTAAAGCCATGGCCAGCCAATCCCAGAGAACCACATATCTTACATGCGGAGCACCTCTAATACCCCCCAAAATATACATATAAGAGATCGTGACTTTCTGGATCCGAGGGCCCATACGACTTTCCGTTTTATGCCAATCCCCTAGGGAAATACAGGACTAGATAAAAAAGAGCTATTTTTATACATCCGGGTGGAAAGTACATGTCCGATTTTATATGCACATGATGGAAACTAAAACCGCATAAGCACGTGCATTTTCATTTTGTTGGATAACGCCAAGGCCCTAGATAACACGTGCCATGGAGCTTTTTATGTGGCCCAGGCACGCTTAGCATCATGCGCCGCTCAGCGCGGGGCAAAAAGCAGAAGATGCCGAGTTACATTGGTCAGCGAGATCCAAGATCGCAAAAGCACCACCTGCACAAAACTACGTCTGCGCCTGCAAGAAAAATTATGAAAGTCAGGTCTGTACTGGGGTAGAAATGCAATGAAGATACCTTGAGAAGATGCCGCTAAAATTATCTCGGAAGCAAACGCAAAAAAGGGAGATAGGGTTGAGCAAGTCAAGTCAGGCATGACCAACCCATCAAAAGTCATCTTGAAGATCGCTCAGGAAGTTGACACCAGTCACACAACCAAAAACTAGCATTTCCCTTCAAGGCGACTACCCAGTAGAAGCTGACAGAAGCCACTAATGAACAGCGGATGACATTTGGCAGCTGACTGAAGACCGAGGAAGAAGCTAATCCTTTTGTAACCACATCCAGTTCAGCGACGATATCACCTTCACCTGAAGGAGGCAGTTAATACACAAAACTGCCGGCTTTGGGCCTCGGAGCTGGCAGACAGAGCTGCTGGAGAGCCCGCTGCACAGCCCGAAGGTAACAGCGTGATGCTCCATGAGTTCGAGAGGCCCGATTGCGCTCCTCTCTTCCAATGTCCAGACGGCCACACGGCCTGATGCTCCATGAGTTCGAGCGGCCCCATTGCGCTCCTCTCTTCCAATGTCCAGACGGCCACACGGCCTGATGCTCCATGAGTTCGAGCGGCCCCATTACGCTCCTTTCTTCCAGTGTCCAGACAGCCACACGGCCTGATGCTCCATGAGTTCGAGCGGCCCCATTGCGCTCCTCTCTTCCAGTGTCCAGACGGCCACACGGCCTGATGCTCCATGAGTTCGAGCGGCCCCATTGCGCTCCTCTCTTCCAGTGTCCAGACGGCCACACGGCCTGATGCTCCATGAGTTCGAGCGGCCACATTGCGCTCCTCTCTTCCAGTGTCCAGACGGCCACACGGCCACGGCCAATCGACATGCTGGAGCGCTTCTGGAGACAGCTGGGGATCCGGGTAAAGTGGAGAACATGAGGTGCCAGCGTGGTGGGGAATCCCCACAGGCCGAAGGCAGGCTTGACATGGCTGAGGGACATTTTTGCAGCCCGCATCATCAGCTGCAGGACTGGCAACCCATGGTCGGCTCACCCTCTGGGTCTGATCCCTTCATATTATATATTATATGGTGGTTATGTGGTGGTTACCTCTATATTATATGGTGGTTACCGAAATGCCGGGTCCACAGGAAGAGCCCTCAGAGCCACGGTGATCTAAAAAGGGTACCAGCCAGCAGGCAGGCACAATCACAGCTAACAAGAGCGCAAAGGCTGTCGGTGAGCTGGCAAGGCGCACAGACATCTGCCTCCTACGAGAGGGGAGGGGGGGGGGGGGCTCACCTGGAATTCTTGCTCTAAAGAGTTCTCTAAGTGATGACGAGGTGTTTAAGATACATGATACAAATATCCATGGTTCGGTGAATTTCTGCGTGAATATATTTGTTATCGTGACTTGCCACTTTTATGTTATGAGCGGATGAAATCAGGACACACTTGTCTTTACATTATGTATATATCAATACCAGGTGAACAACAGGTCGTGCATAAGGATACCACTGCTGTATGGGGCATGCTGGTACTCTTCGGTTGGTATACAGATCGTTATCAACATGGCCTGTGCATGACATTCCTGACATCAACTGTAGCCTGGCTGGGTTGCGCGTCATTTGAGGTTTTGACACCTTATTGGAATCGATACATAAAATGGGTTTCCTTCATCATATTACGGGGCACTGAAGCGTGACAACGTGTCGCAAGATCTGGGAGCAGTTGTGTCCGTGGTCTATTCGTCCCGATGCGGCCCGTCGAGGGTGACACAAGTGCCAGACCTGGGGGCAGTTGTGTCTTCGCCGCCATGGTTGTGCCGTGCGCGGTCTGTTTTGTATCGTGCCAGTGCGCGCCGTCGTGTGCCAAGACAGATATATCTCCTGCATCGTAATACGACTGACATGTCGTTGAACCGTTACATTGTTTATCATTGCTGGACATACTGCAAGGTCTCTTCAATGCCGGGGTGTCTCGAAGTAACTGTCGATAAGACACGAGCCATGCGTTGCGCGCGGTCAAAGGAGCTTTACTTCAACATAATGAAAGCTTATGCAATAGAACATACCACAGTGCGATGACGTGAATGCTTTGAATCAAGCACTTGATGGTATCCAGACACTGACGTCTAAATCGATGGCGGAATTTGTCTGCCCCGATAGCTAAGTTGGCGCCTGCGTTGTCACTCCGTCACTCGTGGCAATGTGGGTTCAAGTCGGGATTGTTGCTAATGTAAAGCCAATGGAAAATATACAAGTCTGAACAAGTCCAAACACAGCCACCAGCTCTTGACCAAACTTTCACCGGGTATAGAACTACACTATTGTCATCAAATATATTTAATTCAATTTTCTGTTGCATATCACCAACATTCTAACTTAGTGTGGGCGGTTGAACAATTTTGTTGACTCCTTACCTCGTTACGGCCTCTGTACTTGTTGTTCAATGGCAATGCTACGAACTGCAACAATGTTATTCCTTATCATAAAATACGTTGCTGAACATCAAATTTGAACAGGTAGCCATCATACACATTCAAAAACCCATTCTTCATGCCATGTCTGCCAAGCAGCAACTACAATCACACTGAATTGGGTGGTTGTTAGCTAAATCTTTTTCAATTCATTTTTGTAGTTCACGAAACATCCAAGAGATTTCAGCAGCATCCCCACTTACGCCAAGAACTCCTCAGAAATATGACGCCGGGTGCGACCGGGAAGGGTGAGTCCACGCACCCTTAAAAGGAGCGTCCCACATTTACATGGGGTTTTGAACCAAAATACCCATTTTGAAGAACTTGCGGTGTTGTCCACAATTCTGCCCTTCTTAAGACCTAAGCCCCTCTAGTTTCTGTGCTATACGCCGCGTAGATGGTGAAAGGCATATCGGGGAACGTATTCCAAAGTCACCTTGGCATTCATGACGCCATACTAACTTTATTCAAATTCTACCAACCCATAAGCCATGCTATAATCAAGGCCAAGAAGAATGTAACTATGAAGGCGTTCGTATCTGGCGTTCGTGAGCGCACTTTCCAGATATAACAGCCGTCAATTGGCTCTCAATTGATGTTATGTAAGGTACGATGACGTCATTAAACCACGCCACATTGAGGAGCATACTTGCTAAACAGGGAATTGTGTGGTCTGGGGCACTCTTTTCCACTTAACAAGCATATCAATCTTTCAATGTGAGCTTGTTTCATCATATCTGGTGTTCGTTTCAATAGCCTTTAATGTGAAACATTCCCTTTAACAGGGGAATTAGGTGTACGCCCTAGGTCGACCGGGCGAGTAGGTGAATGCCTTTTCAGAGGGTAGCTGAGTGATCACTGATGTGGGCAAGCTCCTCTACAAAAGTGACATCTGCTGGCTGAGAAACAGGCGGTTTATTCAATGGGAGAAACTAGGGACTAACAAACGCACCTGGAAATGTTCCACATTTAGAGATATTAAAACAGTCACCAGGGGTGATGAAGTAAACTCATTTGGAACTAATGGTATACTTTTAAGTGGAAAAGACTGCTCTATACAACACAATTTCTCTGTTACATAAACATGCTCCTCAATGCGTCATTGTTTGATTTCGTCAGTGCATCTTACATATTATTGATTGAGAGCCAATTGGCGGCGTCGTATAGAAAAATCACGCTCACGAACGCCACATATGAACGACTCATGAATCATATTTTTCTTGGCTTGATCGCCACACGGCCAATGCAATAGCAGAATTTTAATGGCGTTATTATGGCGTCACGGCCATCTGAGTAACCTTAAAATAGCCTGCACGAGACAGTATGCCCATCTTCGCGGATGTATAGCTCAGAAACTAAAGGGTTTTAGGTCTTAGGAAGGGCAGAGCTTTGAATTGCACCGAATGATCTTCAGTATGTCTATTTCAGTTGAAAACCCTATGCAAATGTGAAGCACAGTCTAGGCGCTCTCTTTTGGACTGGGATGGACATCGGACCCCCTTATTCTATCTTCGCTTCATCCTTCTTCCTAGCGACGCCCTACATGTTCGGGCAGGCTGCATGCGTCAGCCATGAGCGAGCCGAGAGGCCCCGGGAGGGAGACCGCAATCGGGCGCCGAGCGCACCCCCGCAGACGGGTCCCTGCGAGGGCCACGGCTAAGCGATTTGACCCCCCCCCCCCTCCCCCCCCCCCCAGGCGCATGCAGTCCTGCCCCACCGTTATCCATCCTCCTTTATCTCATAGCCCTGAAATGATCATTTCTGGTCAAAAGGACTGTAGCTCAAATAGCCAACTGGGATGGCCTCCGGTCGGTGTCCGCGGTTGTGTTAAAGGTCAGGTGACGTGAGAGGGCAGCACGGACCGCGCTGGGCATTGGAGTGCTGAGCATTGCAGCAGTTGGCCCGATATTTTGCGATCGGGTGGTGGAGCTGGGGCTCATACAACAAACACTGTTTAGCGCAGACACTGGTTAGATCCATCTAATGACAAGATTTGGACGAGATCCTTTTTTAAGCATGCACATATCGGCATCACGCCAGAAAAGGTATCTTCATTACAGCTCATGTTGAAGGAAGTGTTTCACATTTGCATTTCATATTTGCATGGGGTTTAGAACAGACAGAGCCATCTTGAAGATTATTCGGTGCATGTCCTGCCCTTCTTGAGACCCAAACCCCTCTAGTTTCTGAGCTACGTGTCCGCGAAAATGTGCAAACTTTTTCGGGGAGACTATTTCAAGGTCACCCAGACACCCATGATGCCATAATAATGTCATTAAAATTCTGTTATTCCACTGGCCAAGCAACGATCGAGGCCGATAAAGTATGATTGCTGAGTCGTGTCTGGCGTTCGTGAACACAACTTTCAAATATAACGGCCGTCAATTAGCTTTAAATCAATGTTGTACAAGTTACGATGATGTAACCAAACAATCATGCATTAAGGAGTATGTTTACTAAGCAGAGATGCTATGTCGTCTGGAGCAGCCATTTCCACTTGAACGTGTAAGTAAGCTCACTTCATCATATCTGATGCTTGCTTTAATATCTTCAAATGTGGAACATTCTCTTGAAATATCGGCAGCTTCGCGTCAAAAATAGCTGACATGCAGAAAATGGTAACAAAAACAACGGGCCTGCCTCGCGCCATTACGACAAAACCGTCTTATCCCACCGATTTTCACAAAAGCGCCACCGCCTGACGCGGCGCAGTGACGCGGCGACCATGGGTCGGGCCCTAGCGATCATTGGGGAACCAATGCATGTAGCTGGCAGGTCGCTGAGCTATTGCGTGGCAGCGCACTACGTTTGAGCGTAGTCGAGGTTGGCTGATTTCTGTTCAACATGAAGGCTCCACTGCTGTCGGCTGCATACACGTCAGCCAGCCGCGGTGCGACAGCTGTCACGCTCCTGACCTTTTCCTCAGGGCAGTATAAAAGACGAGACATTTCAGAGGCGTTGCCCGTGCTGACGAAGGCACCGCACCGTTGAACGTCGGGCAGGCACGATGCGTTTCGTCTTTGCGCTTGTCGTCTGTGCGCTTGTCGTTGCAGCGCTGGCCGCAACTGCCGAAGGTAAGGCGGCTCTTCTTGTGGCTGGTGTCTATGTGCAATTGGGGCTTTGCGACGCAGTCAGCTGCTGAGGCTATACGGGGCCGACTGGCTCTCACCCCAGCAGGAAGGGCGGGCACCACGGAGATTCGAAGCCTGCTCCCTTGGTTTCGCAGGCTGTTTAACCACTGCACTATGGGTACCCTCGCCATGATCTGTAGGTGTGACAAAAGGTGGTATATCTACACCTACATTTATGTGTTATCTACTGCTTAATATCGAGTTTTATGGATCTAGATTGAACGTTACAAAGGTCACATCTGTTGACGACACACGTTTGGTCTTATCCACATTCCGTTCTTTTTGCAGGGTCATCTTCATGTTGGGGCAAAACGCATCCTTGCACGCGTTGTCCCAGAAAGGGCAGCAAGTACGGATGCATTCAGACTTGCTGCAGATCGGGACGTCGAGGCGGTGGTGATGATGATGGCGATGATGATGGCGATGATGATGATGATGATGATGATGACGGTGGCAGACGGCATCACGGCAAAAGGAGGCGAGGCGGTGACGACGATGACGATGATGATGATGACAATGGCCACCGTCGTCGTGGTGGAAAGAGACGAGGCGGAGATGACGACGACGATGATGATGATGATGACAATGGTCGCCGTCGTTGTCATGGTTGCAAGAGACATGGCGGTCATCATGGCGGCAAAAAGAGGGGCGGAGATGACTAGACACTTTCGCACGGCTTCCAGCCGCCCGTCAGCTAGATTGTGACGGAAGAAGTGTGCAGCCAGGTGTGACAAGATATCACGGGCGCATTGAACGATCTTCACACCCCAGGACTTCGATAGTATGACAGCGGGTGGCATCGTCGAGTCTCGATTTAAATGGCGGCTCCACCCGGTCCACACGGGATTATCGCTTTCCATGCGTTGTTGCACTGGATCTGCCATCGAAGCGCCAGAGGTTGACAACGGTGCTACCCATGTCATGTCTCGGTTTTGTTTGATTTCAACAGTTGCTATGTTTGGTTCAAATACAGTCATACAAAGTACAAAGTGCAAAGGCAAGGTGTTATACAAGGTGCAAAGTGTATCTACGGGCGAAATCCATTGCTGCCATTAGTAACGGCACGTGATGGCAACACGGTCGAGAAGAAATCGCGCTAATCGGTGGTTTCACATGAACCCTTCACAAACAGCACGCATCCGACTCCTAAGTGGCTATCTGAAACGCTATGTCATAGGCCATTATGCATGCGATCTGCATTTTCATGCATGCCGTGGCTTACACTGTGATCATTCGTGATACCGGCAAATCTAGCAGCATGGCCTGTGTGGGGCGTCGAAGGCAGGCGAGCGTCCAAAGGAAAAGGTCACCTGACACGCACCGTGAAGCCCGCAGCCGATTGTTCAGCCATTCATGCACTTACGAGCGAGGCCACACGGCCCGTGTGCGGGCGTAACTGACCATGTCGAGGCCGTGTGCGGACGTGACTGACCATGTCGAGGCCGTGTGCGGACGTGACTGACCATGTCGAGGCCGTGTGCGGGCGTAACTGACCATGTCGAGGCCGTGTGCGGACGTAACTGACCATGTCGAGGCCGTGTGCGGGCGTAACTGACCATGTTGAGGCCGTGTGCGGACGAGACTGACCATGTCGAGGCCGTGTGCGGGCGTAACTGACCATGTCGGGGCCGTGTGCGGACGTGACTGACCATGTCGAGGCCGTGTGCGGGTATGACTGACCATGTCGAGGCCGTGGTTGAGGCAGACCTCCCACGAGGCGATTAAGATGGGTCGGCGCACGGACGCGAGCACGATGTTCGCCGCCTCCGGGTCGCAGACGAAGTTGAACTCGCCGGACGGCTTCACGTTGCCGAGGCCTGCCGGGCAGCGGCAGCTTCGCACGCGCGCTCACACTAGTAAAGGACGCGGAATTCACCGGCTAGGTGTGACCACGGACGGCTTTAACCACAACACATGGAAACGTAAAAGTCTCGACTGGCGCAGGTGCATGACAGGGGGGGGGGGGAGGAAGGGCTCCCTGCATGCCATGCAGCTCCCTGTTTCTTCTTCGGCGGATCTCCCGAATCGCTCTGCACGTCGCTGCAGCAGAGTGTAAATAAGTTCGGTCTTAGTCATTTGACAGCTTGCTAATCTCAACTATCTGTCGTGTCAGGGCATTGGTAAATTGTTTCGTTTGCGAGACTTGGCATTGAAAAATTCGGTGGTCCACGACGCATGTTTACCCTTTTGTAAACCAAATTTTCTTGTTGGATGATGTTAAAGGTGTGAGTTGGCTGTATTTGATATCAATAAAAAAATAAATATCGACCTTCTTTTTTGGTATCGTGACGTGTGCGCTAAAAATAACCAACCGTCAATATGCCAGGACGTAAAAGATAAACGAATATTTCAAGCAATCATTAAAATATATTTTCAGCTATTATTGGAAACAACGTCAACCGCTCACCATCATGCATCGTAATAATTGCTGTGATATATCCTCTCAGCAGTTACGGCCCGGTTTGCTGAAGGCCAATGCAAGTTTGCAAGATGATGGAATTCATGTGCTTCGTGCATTGATCATGCAGATGATCAATGCTTGCGACCACTTCATAGTATCCTAGGCGAAGCCAAGTAAAATCCAGGAAACTAAGACAAAGCCCTATAAATCCCGTTATATCGCGAGTAATAGCAACCATCATTGTTGGCATGAGCATCATTAAACGTCAAGGTTGTATTAGGTCATGTTTTCGGGACCGTGCAGTGTTTTTACAAACCTTTCACAGTGCGTAAATTTTGTCTTCTTACCATGACGATAGCTTGTGCGAAATGATTCGGAAAATGTCATAGGAGGTCATGCACTGACCTCAGGTAGCCTCACGCCACCGCATTAAAGTAAATGGTTGCGCAATTTGACCTTTGATATACTCCATCACATGTCGACGGGCGCTTGAGCCCTGAGCTTATAAGATGTACAAAGTTTTGGCCATAGCTACCGCTAGCTACCCATAGTAGAAACAATGTTGACAAGAATTCTAGGCACAATAACTCAAATCTATTCCATACATTTACAAACCAAAGGTACTTTTTCCTTTAAAGCCCCGCCACGTATCCACATAAAGGTCTTGATGAGTACGTTGGCCCAAATTCATGGATAGCTCATGGACCACCCGTACGAAATAAGCGAATGTGATTAAACATTGGTGACGTTTCGCTAAGGAATTTTGCGACTCATGCCTGATATAAATTAGACAGGCATTGAGCTGCTAGTTTTTAGTCATTATGAACTGGGAACTCAGATTTTGGCACTTGGATGAATCTTATCATAGCTTAAGGTCAAGAATATGAAATCTCATGACATATAACATTTCCATCGTTTGCGCGTGATATCACCCGATGAAAAAAGGCAAATGTTCTGCATATTTGCACATGGGCGTAACCCTTTCTCTGGGATTGGTGGACAAATCAGGATGAAGTGGGCGTGAGGGGAGGGGGGGGGGGGGGGGGGAAGGGAGGAACACCCACTAAAGAGACATTACTCTAGATGTAAAAATGCGAAAGGTGCATTTTGCTGGCGAAGGTCGGGGGAAAATGCCATTTTCGGAACATTGTAGGTGACATTTCTCCCTCCCCACAATGGTTACACCCAGGCACGTACGTGCATTGCGTTCCAAAACTGCTGTTTTACAAATACGGTTACTATGCCAAATGAAGCAGATGGCAGCCAAAGACCACAATTCATACTAACCCAACACAGTGACATCAATAAAACGTTTTTATTCTGCAATCAAATGCCATTTATCCTTCTGAACTACACCAGAGCCCGTGCACTAGAGCCCTAGTCAGTGAAAAACACATGGTCGTGTACTTCATTCACGTGCCGTTATAAAAAGTACATGGCCATGCGTTTTTACACCACACCATTGTTTCAATATTTGTCAACCACCATTGCGTATGACGGACGATTTTCTAGTATCAGGAACCAGGAGAGGCTATTATCTCGCGCGCGAAGGTCACGTTCTGTAAACCCTGGGCCGGTTGAGGTTGGCCGGCCGCCCGGACAAGCCGGATCAAAATAAAGGGATCACCTTCGTACGAACTCCATGGAGTGGCTCGCGCAAAGTAGACATGCGGGCGATCAAAAAAGTGAAATACAACTATGTGTAGAGGCCTCTTTTGGATGTACGTTTGACTACACCATTGCTCTTATATTTTGTTGAAACACCGCATGACAGCCATAAGAGACACATCCTCGTGAACGTACGGCAGGCATCGGATCGTCTGTGGGAATGCGTGAAACGGTGAAGATGAACGAGGATTCGAGAGGGGATCACCCTCTGCATAAAGTGTCGAATCAGATTATCAAAGAATACCGACTGTTTGCCGGTGCCCGAAAGCCAGGTCAGCTCTTCAGTTCAGCGGATTAGAGCGGTTTCAACAAAGAGAACAATGACGGAGCTGGATCTGCGCAGTTTGAGGAGTGGTCTTTGCCCCAGGAAAAGATAAGCCAGTACGTCGCTGAGAAGGCGGAGCATATTCTTGACAAATCTTCATTGACGACGAACCAGTTTTTATGGTTCGAATCACGCACTTCAAGTGTTTTTAAAAGCCAACGTCAATAAATGGCACGATCCATTCTTCCGAAGAAGTTCGCTGGGGACTGATTGGTGCAACTATGACCTGATAGAGTTCTCATAAACTTATCTGAGCTTCAAAGAAGGTGATGCTGGATAATACCAAACGAATCATTCCAAGGGACAGTTACTGCTTGAGGGACACAGCAGTTTGATAAATTCCACTAGTTAATTTCGGGGCACACGGCGAAGATAGCAAGGCGATAATAAATCTAGGCAAGAATAGATAGATAACCTTCAGCCTAAACAACATTGACCCTCTGGAAGCCTTTGGAGACTTGTGGGTTGGTAGATGAGCAAAGATCAGGATAAGAGTAGATGGAAACATTCGTTTTTGGCGTTCGGCTTATCACGTTAATAAAGATAGGAAAGAGAAAAGGAGGGAAAACATCCTTAGTGCATGATTAACTCCTTTTACTCTCTTTACCCACCTGATGATGGCCAGCGCCGAAAAGTCATGCCCTCAACTACTTTTCTCCCGAAATTTACTCTTCTGCCAGTCTACAAGTTCTCAACAGTCTAGGACTTAAGGTCATCTATATATGTTCAAATACAATTCCTTTTAAAATACTACTCCTCCCCTAAGTCGATCGGTCAAACCGAGGCTTTTATAAGCATAGGTCTATGGGTGAAAAAGGAGTAAAATATCAGGTGAGCATGTGTCAGTGATGTAGACTATGGAAATCTGCCCGAGTGCATGTGATGGTTGTAAAAAACAAAGATGTTGTATTCGTAGTCACTAGTTAGGCGTGGAGAGGCATAACTGGTTATTCAGTAGTGTAAGCACATGTACATACCTATTTAAAGTACAGCACCTGCAATAATTGAAAACTCATTGAATGGCTCCCATATTTTTTTATTTCGTAATAAACATGTTACATGCCCGCACTGTCTTTTTCGCGCAGAATATTTCAAGGCCACTCAGGTACGCATGACACCATAGAAACATCATCCAAGACCCAGTACCCCATTGGCCACGCGGCGTTCAAGACCAAGAAGAACGTAATCGTCGAATCCTTCATATCCGAGGTTCGTGGGCGCGATTTCCAGATATAATGGACGTAAATTGCTTTCAATCTATGTTAAACAGGTTGTGCAAGTTTCAATAATGAATCACGTTTTGTGGCACATAGTATAAGAAGTTGGACATAGGGGCTAGTTATTACGGAAAAGAGACTTGTTATAAAGTACTTAATAAAAGCGTCATAACTGAGTATGTGAATGCAATTAAACGCATTAAACTGACGGACAAATATGCAAGAACACCACGAGAAAGGGTGTTCACCCGAGCACATGGGGATATTGGGTTAGCAAACACTTCCAGCACCGCCACGGCCCACCTCTCGGGAGACTGAACTACCACACGTGAGTGTTATGGTGGCAGTTTTGGTACGGCTAGTCTGGTAACACCTCAACGTCACGCTAATTTTTCGTGATGTCATCCAACAATGGCGTATTGAGGAGCACATTTACTGAATAGAGTCATCGTGCCGTCTAACAGTGTTTTCCATTTCAAAGTTTACCAGTAGTTCTAAGTGAGTTTATTTCATCATGTGTCATACTTGCGTTAATATGCTTAAATGTGAGGCATTCTCTTTACTCACTCACATTCAATGTAATATTCATGTCACAAAAGTAAACCGGCGGCTGGACAAAATTTTAGATGGTCGAACCTGAATGCGTCATCTGATTTCTGCTTCGCACATAACCGTGTTATTTTGTTCAATTTTGTTTTGTGTCGTTCTGCTTCTTGTTTTTTTGTTTTGTTTCGCTCTGGTATGCCGGGCACAAGTTTAGCAAAAGGACTCGCCGCCCGTCCCGGCCCTCCTCCCATCCTCCTCTTCTGCCGTCAAAGGTGACGAAACAGCGAGCTCCAGGCAGAGCCAAAACGTTTTGGCTACCCAGTGAAATCGTAAAGGCACATATAAATGCCACTGATGGTGGGACAGTGCAAGCGCATAATGCGCAGAAAGTCAGTGACAGTTCATGCATACACGTTGGATCACATCATAAATGAAGACACGCATATGTCTGACCTGTGTAGTTTCCACCCATAAGGTAGATTATCATTGATATTCGTCATGAATTCCTGGTCCATGCGTGCAGCCAAGGCGATATTTGTTAGTGGTCCCAGTGCCACGACCGTCAGCTCCCCTGGAAACGAGATTTGACGCACTGGTGAAACATTAGAATTATGAGGAGATATAGGAGATGGAATAAAATGATAGGAGGAGATGAAACACAAGACATATACAAACCAACAGACGCTTGAAGCTGATATTGTGTACAACCCTAAGTATATCAGGACGGCCTGTACTTGCTAGTAGAAGTCAGCTCCAGCGATCATTGTGTCGTCTGAGTGCACACCATAGCGCAAAGGTAACCTTTGCTCGTCCAGTGTTGCAATTTCCGGCAATTGTTTTGCTCTTATTTCTATGCTGGTGCTCAGAACGAGCCTGTTCAACTTCCACTCCATTTTGAGACCAACCTCTATAGATCAAGAGCAGAAACAACAAATTCGTATCGGGTTAGACAACGCGTATGAATTTCAAAGTTTATCTTATGAGCTGCACTGCTTTTGTGCGAGGGTCTCTGAAAATCTGGCAGCATCTGCAGCGGCTTCCTGCGCAGGGACCACCGCTGACCGTGGTCAGGGGAGGACTGCCGCCCGCTGCGCGCGACAAGCCCACGGCCCTGGCAACAGCTGCGCGCGACAAGCCCACGGCCCTGACAACAGCTGCGTGCGCCAGAGGGCGGCCCTGACAACAGCTGCGTGCGCCAGAGGGCGGCCCTGTCATGCGGCCCTCACTCCGCGCCTGTTGGTCAGGCCGCCGCGGCCACCGGAGGGAGCCGACGTGCTGCCACCTGCCGGCCGCCAGCTGACCTGCGCCGGCGCGCCGCGTTATTGTTGGCGCCAGGCGCGGATCCAGGATGCTCCTCGGGGAGGTTTTTCCGAAAGGGCCGCTGGACTGAACACATATATTATATATATATATATATATATATATATATATATATATAAATGTATACATATACATATGATAGATACAGGTATAGATGAATACTCATAATATACTCAATACTACCCACTACTTAATTGATAGTGGAGTAGTACAGCGTCAAAAAGGTGACCACCTTCCAGCTCTAAAACTTACAAAAATGTGAAAACGAATCGTCGAAACATGTCATGACACATAGACAAACACTTATCTTTTTTCTATTTCCCTACGGACTCGATTGGCGGTGGTGGTCGGGGGCAGGCGGTTCCGCGACACTAGGAGGTCCTGCGTGCCACCGACAATCGGATAGCGGACATTAAGGACGCTCGCCGCTGCCGTCCGGGTGGCATGCTGGCAAACAGCGGTACGTGGGGTGAACATGGGTCGGACCGCCAACGAAGCCCGCGAGTCTTCAAGGGGCCTGCACACAGCAAGGTTGGCACAGTGGGTGCCTAGATCACTCATTTACGCCACGGCAATCCAGGACGTTGCCAGTCGACGGTGCCATGGAGTCTCCCTGACGAGCGCCAGTGATGATCCTGGTCATGACTCACGCCCCCTCGCGCTCTGTTTACGTAACACACCGCAGCCACGCCACAGACCGGGAGGCAGTACAGCACATGGGAGGGGCGTGGGACTGGATAAGCTTACGGATTTGGGGCGTGAGGTGGTGACGTATCTCATACAGAGAACAGCACTTCTTGACAGCATTCAGTACGTTCTTCTCCTAGGAAATAGTAGAGCTAATGGCCGCCCCCAGCATCTTCACAGACGGAGAGCGGGCTGTTTTTTGTCCAGCAACGGTAAGCTTAAATGATAAGGGTGTTTAGGGACTGTAGAGTACCGAAAAGGAGAGACATTGCTTTAGTGGAATTCATGTTGGGCAGTTGGATGTGAAGTAGGATCACTGGGATGGTTTCCTCGTGCCGGGATTTCTAAAGGTGATGATGCGACAAGAAAGCTGGTGATAATGATCAAATAATTGGTCGGGATGAGAGCAGTCCAGCAGTTAGATACCGTCGGCGTGGAATGTCAGACGTCCGCGACGGATGCAGGCTGGCATGTCAAGCGCGGTGGTCCTGGGAGGGATAAGACCGATTAGGGATATCGGAGGAGTGCCGTGAGTCAGGAGAAGGAAGAGACAACCGCCTCTTACCACCTACCGCCAAACGGCAAGACAGGTTGTTTGAAGCACCTAGGATCGATGTCATACCAATGCTTCCAGACGAACGCCTTGGTCGACACTATCGAAGACACGACTCAGATCAATTAAGGTGACGGCGACGGTGGGACCAACGCCGACTCCACGAACCCCCCCCCCCCCCCCCCACCCACACACACGCACTCACCGCCACAGCTTAGTAGTGTGGTAAATGTAATGTGGTACCTGACATTACTAGCGATACCATGAGAACCGGAGTTGTGATGAGGAAGGACAGAGGCCACATTCCAGAAGGCAGGAAAAACACAAGAGACATCAGATATGTTGATGGCATAGAGCAAGTGGCTTCTTAGAACAAGGAGACATTTAAGTAACGTATACAGCGGCACACCGCTTCGTCCTTTCACCCTGGATGATGACAGCCCACCCGTAGCAATCGAAAATTTAAGCAAAGTAGTGTGATGCTGCCTTAGACTGGCAGCAGTCATGGCACTCCAGGTGGCAGGGCCAAGGGTTTCGCTGCCATTTCGGCAGCGATACATGGGCTGACGAAAACCAAATACCATGCTATGGACAGGTCCACCTCGGCGCCACTCCTCCCTTCGTGGGCTGGAAAGCGAAGTTGTCACTGCTTCACAAGAAACCGGCATGGCCTGTGAGCAGGGTATCGGAAATATATCAAGCTTCGACGTCGCAAAGGGGCCTTGCCGCGGCTTCAAAGACGCCGGTAGACCGGGAGTTGGGTTTCGGCCCGGGTTGTTGGTTTCGGCAGGACAGAAATGTTTATGTTATTGACCACTGCAAACGACGACGAGGGTTATAGCTCTTAAGGGACGCTGCACGTCGACCGCACTCCACCACACGTGCATGATTTTTGTCACTTTCCGATCCATTTTCGCCTCCCGGTATACCGAGCCCCAGTCGGCCTGCAGAAGATGGAGACAGAGTGCGTCCCAGCTGACCTTGCGCCATGGACGTGCGGCGAAAGGCGTCTCTCGACAGCGAGAGATCGACGGAATGGTCCACAAACAACGATGATCAGGTAATATGCAGTGGCTTCAGACAACACATGGACAGATGACGCCAAGTTAGGCATATTGGTGACGCCATGACGCCATTATGACGCCAAGTTAGGTGACGATGTGACCGGAAATAGTCTTGGTGGGGTCCAAGTGTGGTGGCGTCTTAATGAGTTATAACCGGCTGAGGTCCTTAACCAAATAGCTGTGTGACGCGGACCAAACCCGTCCGCACATAAACGGTCAGTGCTCATGTCACACAGACAGAAGATTGGAGTACAAACACACCTGGTCATTTAAGTTACCCAGACCCCCGTCGCAAGTTGGAAGAAGGAGACAAAGCACATCCTATTCCAAAGTTGGAGCCAGAGGGATCTCTTTTTCTCTTTCTCTCTCTCCTCCTCTCCTCTCTCACTCTCACTCTCCTTCTCGCTCTCTCCTACTGTTCTCTATCGCTATAAAGCATGACTTGCAAAGGCGAGTTTTGTCAATAAAGGCAACGCTTGCTTCACAATGTTGTTTAACAAGTACCATCCAGCATACCCAAGGTCAATTACTACCAGAACAAAGAATTCCAACTGTTGCAGCTAAAAATTCCAACTAGTGTACCTATATGTCTGAACATCATTGGGATCACGACGAAAATATGGCAAAAATATGAAAGTGTTTGTCACAACTTACGGCATGGAGTGCCTTCCATTGTCAAACTCTGATCCAAAGATGTGAGGCTCGTTCTATCATTGTCAGTTTTGTCTTCCTGAGCAATATTCTTGCTATTGTTGGAGTAGAAGAGCAGCCTATAGTCGCCTTGAAGCCTATTTATTTAGCCCATCATATTGCGCACTTGAAAGCTTACAGTCCATGTCGCACGGGTCCCGCTGTTTAGTCTGGACCCTATCTTCGAGAGCATACCGTCAGCAGGCAACGACAGATCACTGGGCAGGAAAAGCCAAGTGCACGTAGGCCGGGAGGAGCGCAGGTTCCAGTGAATCTCTCCAACCGTGCGTCACCAGCGCACAGGCGGCGCGATATATCCACATTCCTGTCAGCGTAAGGGACCGTGTGACCCGTACCTAAGCGCGACGCCCCACCCTGACTTGCGTACGCCTGGCACCCTCCGACGTCAGCGTATTGACGTCACCTGACCAAGTCTGACCTTTGTGCTCGCTGGCGAGGCGAGAGAGTGCCGTCACGGCATGCTCCGGCCGCTGTTTGACTGCGGGCAGCGGCTCCTCGAAGCGGCGTTACCGAGCCCGTTCTCCCCGTGGTATTGGTAAGGGGGTCATCTGTTCACTCAGCAGGAAGCAGTGAGCGCCAGCATACACAGGCACCTGCAGGGCAGCAGGCACCTGAGCATTAGCATTCACAGGGACCCACAAGGCAATGGGACCTAGAGCACCAGCATACACAAAGACCCACAGGACAATGAGGCCTTGAGCACCAGTATACACAGGGATCACGGGACAACAGGCACATGAGCAGCCACATAGACAAGGATCCACAGGACAATGGGACCATGAGCACCATATACACAAGGACCCCACGAGACAACAGGCGCCTAAGCACCAGCGTGCCACAAGGACCCACAGGACAATGGGACCATGAGCACCAACATTGCGAGACAGTAGGCACCTGAGCACAAACATTGTGAGACAACCACGCCTGAGTACCAGCATTGCGAGACAATAGGCACCTGAGCAACAGCGTATGCAGCATATTTGCACAAACGCTCTACAGTGCACATGCATCATGGCATGCGAAACAAACGAGCCAAACGGACGTGCAAACGCGCCTGCAAACGAGGGATCAGTAAGGCAGGATGCATCGGGGGTGTCAACGTACGCCAGGATGTGTCAAGCAGCCGCGGCATTCGAGGCCCCAGCTTACACGCGGACCAGAAAACCAGGATAACCTCAGTTCCGATCGTGTGTCCATAGAACCAGTTGACAAGGTGAAAGACACCGTCTAATCGACAGTAAATTTAGAGGACGCCAACAAGCATCTGTTGACGCGAGATCATTAGTGCAAGCCACAAAGACTGCTTTATATGTGAACAACTTGTTACAAACACTTTGCGAGGCTATGCGATTCATTTAAGGTATTTCATTTTTGCTAACTTCATTGCCGTTCGCTAAGAGCCGTCTTTGAGAGTATGGCGCTGCACACCATCATCAGCTTCAGCTGTACACACCTACTCACCGCCTGCCCCTGGTGTCACCCTCCTGCGCTATACACACCCACTCACCGCCTGCCTCTGGTGTCGTCTTCCTGCGCTCACACACCTACTGCGTTCACACACCTACCCTCTTGCGTTGTATCACACCTACTCACCGCACCGCCCCTGGTGTCGTCCCCCCTGCTCCGTACACACCTACTCACCACCTGCCCCTGGTGCTGTCCCCCTGCTCTGTACATACCAACTCACCCACCTGTCCCTGGTGTCGCCCCCCTGCTCTGTACACACCTACTCACCGGCCTGCCCCTGGTGTCGTCTTCCTGCGCTCACACACCTACTGCGTTCACCATACCTACCCTCCTGCGTTGTACACACCTACTCACCGCCCGCCCCTGGTGTCGTCCCCCTGCTCTGTACACACCTACTCACCGCCTGCCCCTGGTGCTGTCCCCCTGCTCTGTACATACCAACTCACCGCCTGCCCCTGGTGTCGCCCCCCCTGCTTCTGTACACACCTACTCACCGCCGCCCGCCCCTGGTGTCGTCCCCCTGCTCTGTACACACCTACTCACCCGCCCTGCCCCTGGTGTCGCCCCCTGCGCTGTACACACCTTACTCACCGCCCACCCCTCGTGTCGTCCCCTGCTCTGTACATACCTACTCATCGCCCACCCCTGGTGTTGTGCCCCTGCTTCTGTATACACCTACTCACCCGCCCACCCCTGGTGTCGTCCCCCTGCTCTGTACACACCTACTCATCGCCTGCCCCTGATGTCGCCTCCCTGCTCTGTACACACCTATCCACCGCCAACCCTCGGTCGTCCCCCTGCTCTGTACATACCTACTCATCGCCTGCCTCTGGTGTCCCCCCCTGCTCTGTACACACTACTACCGCCCACCCCTGTGTTGTCCCCTGCTCTTGTACACACCTACTCACGCCTGCCCCTGGTGTCGTCCCCCTGCTCTGTACACATGATGTACATGCACCTGCCCATCGACAGCCTCTGGTGTCGTCCTCCTGCGTTGCACCACCTGCTCATCGACAACCCCTGCTGTCGTCTCTGCCCGAACTACTCACGTCCAGACGGCCGTATGTGGCGAGCAGGCGGCGTGTATTGCGCGTGGCGTTCTTGACGCTGGTGTTGCCGGCCACGGTGGTGATTCCCAGTACGCGCAGCTCGCCACGCCGCTCGGCCGACAGCAGCATGCCGATAGCTTGAGCGTCGTCGACGCCCAGGTCCGTATCCACGACGACGAAACGCACCGACGACGGCGCGCTTGCGCCCTCTGATACACACACAACGCATACATATAAGCGTCGCGCGCGCGCGCGCGCGCACACACACACACACCACACACACACGCACACGCACACGCACACACACGCACACGCACACGCACACGCACACGCACACGCACAGCACACCACACACACACACACACACACACACACACCACACACACACACACACACACACACACACACACACACACACACACACCACACACCCACCACACACACCAACACACACCACACACACACACACACACACACACACGCATTCACGCATTCACGCGCGCACGCACACACGCACACACAATCTATCTATCTATCTATCTATCTATCTATCTATCATCTATATATATATATATATATATATATATATAATATATAATATATACATAACTTCTCACTTCTAACTTCAACTTCCAACGTCACCAGGGGTGAAAAGCATGTTATGAACAAAACTGCGTTTCCTTAGATATCATTCGGTTCGTCATTGCACGGTAAGTCCAAAAATTCAGCCTTTAGTAGCATGCAATGCATGAAATGTGTTTTATCGTCATCTAGAAGACAGCATTCTCGCTCCACACCCTGTGTGAATACTGTTTTATTCCCATCTAGAAGAACAGGAGCTTAGAGGCGTATGTCGCAATACGGCCCGCAAAACGCCACATTACCATAGCTTCACTCCTTGTGACTCATGCCATGCTCTACAAAATCATTACTGCGTCACGATTCCAGTGATAATGTAAAACCGCCAGCGTCCAATGTTACAGCTCGGAAATAAGTCACGTCACGTCAGACCAGTCATGAGAAGGACAGACAGTACACTGCAACTCGTTCAAAAGCCCAGTAACAGTGTTTTACATTTCAAAGATAATAAAGGCACATATTATGTGTCACATGTTTCAGAAATGTCACTGCTAAGGAAATAACAGTGACATTTCTTAACGTAGCGTTTGGATGGAATTATGGTAGCAGGGGCCTCTCTTGGCAATGTCAGTTGCGTGAGCCCAAGAAATGCCATAGCAAACCAATACTTATAAATAAGCTCTTTTGGTCATATCTGATGCTTGCCCCCTACATCTTCAATGTGAATCATTCCTCTTAAATTGCTTAACCGACGACCAAAAACTTTCACCACTCGGTTATAACACACTTGGTAATAATCTAACACCACAAAAATGTGCCGATCACCCGGGGTGGTTGAGTTACGTGACCTAACATGACATTAGACTGCGACGTCGACGTCTGCTTACACCTGGAGACGTTTCTATCAAAGGGATTGTCCCACCTTCTGGGCATACTTCAAAATATATTCTAGTGAAGCCTCAGGACCAGTTACATCCAATAATAGCACTGGGTGGTGCAATAACAGCACCGTCAGGACATAATAGAGGTATCAATTTTGCTTAATTTCGAGCCCGAAGTACATAACCGTCATGACACGCTACGATCGTTACCTCACGAACCGCGTGCGTACCTCCACTGGTGCGTATAAAAGAACATTCGTGATTGGCCCAACAGGCGGCAAGAGCCTGTCACCTAGAACCGCACTGGTTGACGTTTAAACCAGTGCGTCAATATGGACCACTCGCGATGCCGGAGAGCGCCTCGAAAGCACCCACCGCGGTGAGCGCCATAGGGAAGAAATCAAACCCCACTGTCGCGTTTCGTTGATTTGCGGGAATCCCACCATTTTGGCAATCAGTGTGTTACAAACATTACAGAGTACGCACGTTAGAAAAAGGAGGGAAAATTAAATGCATTATTTTTGCAGTGGTGAGCAGGTGGTCAAATGAAATTTCTCCAGCAGGAGTGGAGTTCCACCACCACGAGGAGCTCCTCCTACTTCAAATAGAAATGCTGAACTTAGAAGGATTTCGAGAATGCTGGTATCATTGATCAAATCGCATGCGTCCGATCTAACAATAGGTGGAAAGTACAAAAAGTGGGATGCTCTTTTAATATCCAACTGTTCCTTTCTTACTATTTTCACTTTTTTGAACAGAATATCGTGTTTTATCCATTTATGAGGGTCACTGAGGGAAGCCGGCTCGCTGGCCTAGCCGCTCTCAGTACATCGCCACCCAGCGACCGTGTCAGACAATGCCACGATGTGCGTCACGAGGGTCCAGTAGCGCAGTGGTTAGGCCGCGCGTCCAGAAACTATGAGATTTGATTCCGACGAAGCACGATCTTTCCGCCAGGGTGAGAGATACTGAACAGCACATGCCTTTAACCGCTGAGTGCGTTGCACAGCCCCAATGACGACGGGTTCATTGACCTATAAGTGACAATGGCTGTCACTAGGTCACAACTCATCCGATTTGAGACGCAGATAAAATATAAGCCAGCACGGATGTCGATTACATTGCCAGCGTGCGTTAACGTGCGCCGAAAGCTCCTCACCTTTGACGTCTGTGACGTGAGGTTCTGGGTTCGACATGAAGCGTGCTGGAACGTCACCGGCTGGTCAGCGTCACGATAACCCTAAAGCAGCACGCGCAGAGCTCAATCCGACACGGCCCGTCACGCGGCAGTGACCGAGCGCAGAGTGACGGGATAAGCGCAGGCAGACGGGGCGGCTCGAAGGTTGTATATGCTTTGTAAACGGGTGCATGTCGCCGGCGAGGAGGGGCCTGTCCGCCCGGTCAGCCCGCGAGGAGGGGCCTATTGGCCCGAGCAGGGGCGGTTCCAGGCGCTTCATTTCGGAGAGTACAACTAGTGCCAAACGACGCAATTTTCGCCGAGTTGGACGACTACCTGAAATGAGACGATACGCTAGCAAACCTCTTCGGAGATTTAGGTTATGCCATCTTTGCCCCACGCTTTCAAGTCCTCCGCATAGTTCAGTCGGCACGGCTTTTTGGTGGATGAAACTCTCCTGAATCGTCTCAATCAAGGGTATCGCCGTCTTCCATCGTCTATCGTGTCGCATCCCTCCCCGTATCAAGTCT
Organism: Pollicipes pollicipes; assembly: GCF_011947565.3. NCBI lineage: Eukaryota > Metazoa > Arthropoda > Thecostraca > Pollicipedomorpha > Pollicipedidae > Pollicipes > Pollicipes pollicipes. The sequence goes on along the minus strand of NW_023596644.1, from coordinate 1,536 downwards.
CGTCCCAACCCTGGAACTCTTCAGTCTGCCTTCCTACCGCCTTTTTCATAGAAGAGAATGCGACGCACATCGCCACACACGTCTTTATGGGACACCAGCGAGCGCAGAGGACATGTTATCGCTCAGCGGCCATCGCAAAACAGGGTGCAACGCTCCCTCCACGCGTGAGAGCTGAGCACGCGAACAGGGGAGGGGTTGGGTGGGCCAGAGCCGACGCATTTGTTTAACTTCAGTATTAACCTCATGGCGATGCATGGAAAGAATGTGCCTTGAAAATGGATGGTTCGTCCCCTTCCATGAAGATGCATATACGCGGCTTTCACCTCGAACCTGCGGCTGTGTTCCAGACTCTTGACAGTGAATGCTTTAGACTGCAACATTTCTGGAAACGGTACCTGTTTTCCATTTCGCTTCTTAAATATCACACATGTTTTTTAAATTTTTGTAAAATAAAAAACAGCCGCATACATTTTATGCCCGTTCGAGCACCACCTCCCGCCTGAGCAGCTGTCTCAGCGCGCCTCTGACACCAAGGACGGATCATCCGGCGAGCCAGGAGCGGTCTCAGGCAGAGCGAGAACTTGAGCCTGGAGTTAGTCGCAGTCTGTCGAGCACTCATTCCCACCTATAGCTCTCGTTTGCATTCATTCCTTAATACGTACCAGAAGTCAAGTTTGATACTTGGTACAGGAATTGATACTAAGTATCAAGTCCTATAGTGTCAATACTTGATGCAAGTATTGATATTTGATACCTGACTTGATACTAAGTATCAAGTCTTGAAATATCAATACTTGATGCAAATCTTGATACTTGATGCGCAACTGCCGGCCTGTGCGGCCTTACTTGGCTGCAGAGACTGCCTGTTCGAGGGGCCAGAGGACCGGCAGTTGGAAGAGGCAATAATTATATGAACCATCACCTGAAACTTGAAGTACTTGGTCAGCTTGGTCTTCCTCCGCCAGTGACGGCGGAAGCGGGCCCTCCGGCCCCGCCTCCATCGGCCGAACTCCTTGGCCGGCGTCGACCTTTGTTCGTTTGTTCGTCGCCTAAGTTCGTCCTTGGCCGCCGCCCAGGTCAGAGCTCGCGACCCTCGCGACCCTCGCCGACCGGGCCCTAAACAGCCGTGTCAGGCCGAGTGCCAGTCCGTTTCGAAGCCTTAAGTGTGACCGCTCGTGAGAAGTAGCGGGTCGCACGAGTGACAGGCGAGTGACATTTGGTTAAGGGTGACGTAGGGAGGAACGAAGGATAAGGGCAGTGAGATGAGAAAATGAGTGCTCTGAATGAGGAGTCACTGAAGCGAGCCCTTCTTGCCTGCTTCAACCACAATGAAGTGCGCAACACTCTGCGAGATATATTCGAGGAGTTCGAATCTCGCGATAAAGAAGTAAAGGAGCTCAAGAACCAAGTGAGTGAGCAACAAGAAATCATCCGAACCCAGTCACAGGCAATTGACGATATTGGGCAGTACTCCAGACGGAACTGCTTCAATTTCAACGGCGCGGCTGAAACCGCAAACCGGTGCGCCTGGCCATT
>NW_023596643.1:0-7404 GCF_011947565.3 Pollicipes pollicipes | reverse complement strand
CACGTGTCCCCGGATACACCGACTCCAGTGGTGCGTTGGGACCCGACACCACCCCCGCAACGAGGATCAGACGCCGCCTCCGAACCACCGCCTCTGGGCTGCATGAACATCTCTCCTCCCCACTACTGTCCCTGCTCCGCACCATCGACCCTGGGCTGCACCAGTGTCTCTGCTCTGTTCCACGGCCTCTGTGCTGCACCACGGCATCACGAGCACGAGCCCAAGACCACCCTTTGCATTGGCTAACTGCACGGCAAGCTCGGGTTACACCGGCGTCCTGTGCTCCTCGCCGCCCTGGCCACGCTCGGCTACTGGCGAGCTGTACGCCAGCCGTGGGCGTCAGCGGCAGCATGGGCTGCAGTGCCGTGCCGGGCTGCACCGCCACTTGATTACGCACGTCGACCCCCGGCCCGCCACTGACGGCCATACAGCCGGCCGGGCTCCCATGCCTAGCCTTCCGTCCGCTGCTATCAGGGGTGTCTCACAGCCAACCCGGCCGATCGGACGGGCAACCGCGGGGAGTCGAGCCCCGCACCCGGCCGCAACCCAGCATGGCCACTCGGCCACCGGAGCTCGACCACCGGACCGCTGTCCCAGCCGGTCCCAGCTGACCTGACCTGTTCCCAGCCGGCTGGTGGATCTCGCCGCCCCATCAGCCCCAAGCTGTAAGCGGCCAGCCACAGGCGGCCGCTGTCGCAGTAACCACGCATCGCCTGCAACAGAACAACACGACATTGCTTTCGATGACTATAACCCAAGTGAGAAAAAAAAACTAAAAAGGACATAATCATGCTAGGAAGCTCGGCAAAACAAGTAAAAACTAATTTGTATGGCCTCAGGCGGAGCAAGCCACAGGACATGGCAGCAAAATTTGCCACAGCAGACCTTTATTGGGTGTATGCAGAGCAAATGAGATGCTCGTTTCTATGCTATCAGAAAACAGATCTAAAGCAAAACTTTGGACACAGGCAGTCATGGTGCCTATTGGAGCAGTGAAAAGGGGGATTTATTAGATTACGTTATAACTGTCAGTCACAATGCCACTGCCCGCTTTAAATGAACATGACGCCCACAGAGTATAGGTGAACAGGGAGCATCCCGCATCGAAATAGACGCATCCAGATTTCTCCATAACGGAAGAAGAGAAACGTGATACAATGTTCGTAAGATAAACGTTCTTCGTCGTTGCCTCTTTTGCTACGCTGCAACAACCACTCTCATGCCGCTGTGTCAGCGGCCTGACCGGCCACCAGAGATGGGAGACCAGCTGTCCCGCCGGCACCCGGCAAGTGGCAGAGCGGGGCGGGACAGCATAAGATTGTGGAGCATACCTAAATAAATCAAGAACGAAAAAAAGTTCCTGCCCGCAGCAAGAATATCGACTACATACGCCTGACTTCTAAGGGAATGTGACCGCCTGGTGGTTCCATAACCTGCAACGTAATGTCGTGCCTTCCCTAACCTGCAACATAATGTCATGCGTTTCCTAACCTGCTACCTAATGCCATGCGTTCCCTAACCTGCTGCGGGAGTTGGGTGACCTTTCGAGTCGACTCTGTGGTCGTCAATCGCTCGCGAGCAATCTGCGCGCAGACCTCTACATCAATGATTTCCCGAGGGTAACCCGGCTCTGGTCTATGCACGCCAGCACGCCCCCAGCTTACAACGTGAGGTTATCCAATGACCCGTGACCTTCAGCTCGGACGCCCCTGCAGTGGCAGTCTTCAGCCTAATACCGGGAAGATGCCCCGTGCATCGCACACCCCTGTCCGCTATATCACACTGATTTGTGGACTCCCGATTCCCCTGACAGGCAAGTTGCAAACCACGCCCGGCAGTGAAATGCTTTGTCCAGCCCAATAACATCACATTAAATTGGTGGAGATTGAATCACCTACAGGCGTTGCGACTTCGAAGGAAACTAGAACAATTTTGATTTCGTGATCGCAATAAACGTAATCCCAAGAATACAAATGTTAGGGGGCAGGCCACTGTAAGCCGAAGAGCCCATCTTCACTGCTTTCATGACCACCAAACCTCTCAGTTCTCTCTAACAGACCAAACAACATCAAAGACATCAAACCGTGCTGTAATATCAATCACAAAACATGCCACAATACTGTAGATTACGAAACTGTACATGTCTTGAACTGTACGTGAACTTACTTAGCCATCAATGAACTACATCGTTACATGTGGCCCCTGATCAGTCACGTCGGATCACGTGTGTGAAAATGACGGCTGCACTGGCACGCTTGGCTACATCAAGGACATAACAAGCCACGTCAATGTGGCTCGTGCTCGTGCCGCCTTGAATATTGGCTAATGGCAAGAATTCCAAAGCCACAAGATATGTGCCGTTCGGGCTTACATCGTGCTTCCTTCAAACGATCCGAACTGGCCACAGACATAACACCTAGACCCTCCTCAAGCTGTCTATTTCTCAACAACTGAACTCTGTTACACTTCACGCCGCACGAAGGAGACGAATGCTCTCCAAACCCAGTATCTTCGCTCTATGCGACGAAGCATGTGATCACTGCCCCATGCATAGATAGAATAGCGACCTTGCGAGCTCACTGGTGTATCGCAGGAGAAATGCGAACAAAGTGCGCCGGCAGTAATAACGACCGACGTCCTCAAGCACCCAACGGCACGAGGAGGCTGAGAAGTCCGAGCAGTCCCTATCTGAGCGGCCATTGCCGCTATGGTTGGCCCCAGCACAGCGGGCCATGTTGAGGCCACACGCTGACATGAGCGCTGCTGGCATACTAGGCTGAAAAGGTCATGGCTTTTTCAAACCGCCCGTTCTCAGTTTCCCCCAGCCTTTTACGCGGAAATAGTTCCACATTGTAAAAACCTCACTTGACGAATTGTTTAATGTCTTCTATACAATAATGTCCCGCTACGGCAAGAGGCCAGTCCCTTTAATGAAAAAGTACGGAACGAAGTTGAAACAAAGATGAGCGATATCGAATAGCACGCCGATAGGAGCAAGAGCGAGAAGTCCTAGAGCGAGAAGTGGCCGGGGCCAATTCTCTAGGCCGGGAAACCCCCAGTCATTACTCGTGGTCGGTGAACAGCCAGTTTCAGTAAGGGGCACCGGCGCTGACAAGAAGGCGACACTGAGACTTTCCAAGCGCGCCTCCGCTCAACGTCATGCGGCAGACCAGCGAACTCCAGGTGAACAACGAAACAAACTGGTGTTCCTCTGCAGTCACTCACTCCAGATGCCAACAAGACCAGCATAAGCCCGGCGTCCGTCTAAACACTAACGTCAGTAACACACGGCTGATTAAATACAGGACATTGACACACCGCGGCTGCACAACCACACCGGCATTGGCGATGTTGGCTACCTCGGATACCGAGTCAAACGTGAAGACCGAAGAGGCTGGCGGGTGTGCACTTACCCCTGCGCCTCCGGCTCCGCCGCCGCCGTGCCCACAAGGACGCCGTAGCACACGCCGCTGGCTGTCAGATCGGGGACGTCCACGTCCTGACCGGCACACCGCCACGCCACCTTGAAGGCCTCGGCGGCGCTGCTACATGCCAGCGGGCTGCCGCCCGTGGCCATCAAGACCTGTGGAAAGAGACACTTATAGTTGAACCACGCTGGTGAGGGTGTAAAACGCACGTGGTTGACCCTGACAACACTAATTGGTCCGGCGCCTGCCGAACGGTCTTTGTGCATACCCGGTCGCTGCTGGTGGTGTCTGGTGTGAGCAGCGCCGGCCGCTCCACTGATGTGAAGTGGAGCAGCCGCAGCCACAGCTCGCTGCTGACAGCCGCCTACAGCGTCGAGGTGGCCGATGTCCTGAATCTGTAATTCTTGATGAGGCCACGCTCTTGGCCATCGAGGTCGAGAGTCTACAGACACACATGGTGTCTCGTTCAAACCATCACTCCGACAACAGACACGACAGACAGCAGAACGACCGACGCAAAACGAATGGCGCGCAACAGTGAGTCAGACATCGGGCAGCCAGCCTGCTCACCCTAGCCTCGGGCACCGAAGAGGCGGCGATGCCAGTGACGTGGCTGGGCCGGCCGGCGCAGAGGAGCATGAGCACTGTCATCAGATCGTCACGCGCTTGGCGGGCCTCGGCCGGCAGTGGCGGGAACTCGCCGACCGGCGGGCACTCCGCCAGAGCGGTGACGTACTCGGACTGTCAGTAAAAAGGCGGCTGATTAAACACAAGACTGGCACGATGGCATCCAACCACGAACACGCCAGCACAACGCGCACCGAACAATGACAGCAGCTGGGCTAAGACGGGACACGGACGGTACCGACACATATATCACGAGACAAGCGCAATACATGAACATTACTCCCAACCGCACAGCGGCGAGCAATCTCTCACGCTGATGGAGCGGTGCTGCAGATCGACCCCAATGACCCGGGCCGCCTCCGCCGCTCCAGTCAGCACGCTGCAGTGGCCGCTGCCAGGCTGCCAGCCGCTCCAGCATGGCCTGTGAATTGCGTGTCATTGGTGAACGGTGAACGGTAAAGAACACAAGATGACACCCGACAGACAAGACATGACAGCAAGCAACTGCAAACAGACTATAAATAAGAAATATAGATAAACAAGTTAAGAACATAAATCAATAACTTGATGATATACATATATATATATATATATATATATATATATATATATCGTGTTATAGTAGTGTGTTATATAGTGCTATATGTATAGTGTTTCACAAGCCTGGCTGTTGCACATAGAGCGCCGGCTGCTGTCGAGTGGCCGCCGCCAACCAACTCATCCACCCTCCAATGACTCGCCCGTGGAGTACGGTGAGCGTGTGTGCTGATTCTACCACTTGTATTATTCCTAATCGTCTGGCGCAAGACTTAATATGCAGCTGTTATTGTTACTACGCATGCGTGTTCTTTGGTGTGTATATATCATATCCTGTGTGTGCAATAAACTGTACGCAAATGGAAGAAGCCACTGCTTAATGTACTGCAGTTGTCATGTGCTGTAATCATAGTCCTGCACTGTCGCGTGCTCTTAGTCCACGGCACTTTTCCGTGTTAATGCACGTTGTGGGCAACGTGGCCGTGGGAAACATGGTCGTGGGGAACAACCGTTGGAAACCGCGGCTAGGCCCCCGCGCTGTGCGCCCTCCCGGACTGAGAGCTACAGTGGCTCGGTATCAACCCTCCCCCGTCTGCTGTTGGCGCGCCGGTCCTCGGGCCGCCTCGGGCTATCCGCATCCGCCTCACCCCCGAAATGGCCCCGCAACCCCCCCCCCCCCCACCGTCGATCTCGGCGGGGTGGCTGCACCACTTCCTCGGCGCAGTCGGCGCCGCGACCGCCCGGGGCTGTCCGCAATAATGCGCGCTTCCAGGCGCTCGCGGACGGGGCTGGCCCGCCCCGCTACGGACGTTCTGGCCGGGCGGGCAGACGGTCCCCACCAGGGAACGGAGTTCCCAGCCGGGCCCCGCCCGCTCCAGCCCACTGCGTGTTCGCCTCCGGGCACGTCGAGCCACCGGCCAACTGGAGCACCGTTTGTGGACGCAACGCCTGTCCGCCGCAACGTGATGCCATCACTGGACCTGGAACAGCCGGTCTCTCCCGGAGAGGCCTGGAGAGGCCGGTCTCTCCTGGAGGGAGAGACCGACCACCCGGTGGCCGGTCTCCTGATGATTTACTCTGAACGGTACTAATGATTTACCCTGAACGCGTACGTTCTTTTGCCTGACGACACAGCCGTTGCATATTGTTACACGAAACGTCCCGTGCGCAGTGAGCGTATTAGCTATCCCACCGTGCATCGCTTGAGCGTGGACAACTCGCTCATGCCAATAATTAAAATATAAATGGTTGTCCTGGCAGATCATGCCTTCCTGAATTCCAGTTCCTGCTGCCGAGACCAACACGTTGACGTTGACAGGCAGTCAGACCCAATCCCCACTCACATGGTGGAAGTTGACATAATGACGTTGCTCGCGTTGCTGTGGTACTGCACAGACAGCAGTGACGGCCTCACCATAGAACTTCGTAGTCTTCAGAAGCGCAAAATCGGCAACGACTCGGAAGAACGCGGGAAATTAGTATATAGTCTGGTGAAGAACCCCATGTATGCGAAGTGACCTTAACATACCACCGAACACTCAGTGATGCTTGCGATAGCCGTGTACAGGTTTGTCGTGGTCACCAACGGGCCTTTCATCAGACCTGCAGGGTGACTGACATTCACATAGACTATGATGGTTTGAGTTTGCTCCGACCGCCGGACGTCAGTTTTTGTGAACGCGGCTCTCTCGTCCACATATTACACCAACAAGCACTAACCACGAGCGCAGGGAATGAATCCAAGGCAGTTGATAAGGGGACGCGCGAGGGCTGGCGGGATAGACAGCCGGCCGTCCGGCAGACGTTCCGTCGGCTGGTGACGAACAGGCGCAGAAGCATCTGCGGGAGAAAACAGAGAAGACATGGTCAGAGGATCGCCCATCACATGTGACAGCAAGTCAACATCAGCGGCCGGCACCGACCCCGTGACAGGGCAGGACAAATCCGCCTTGCCGTGTTCATGCTTCCCGCCCATGATGAACAAGCGCGAAACGAAAACTACGCAACATCGTGTTCAGATAATGAGACAGAGAAAACGTATAGAGGACATATGCAAGCGAGGACGACCACCAAACGACCAGCAAAGCCGAAGACCAAACAGAACAACTCTCCTTGAAAAGAACCGAAGCAGGATAGCAAAGGCACTAACAGCGCCCCTTCCATCTCAGGCGGAACAGTCTCTGTTACGCATCATCACCATCTGTCTCGCACACTAGATGCTGTAGCAAACACAGACCAGGCGACTCGCTGTTTAAGAAATCGGACGCAAAACTACACCGAAACACGACAAATCGCGTCATATATCCCACGCAAAACGACACACGACTAGTGCCACGAAATGTAAAAGCAGATAAATGGAAAGCGTTCAATCGTATCACCGGAGTTAAACGATTCAATTCATGGCTATGGTTCGAATATAAAATAGCATGTGTGCCATGGCGTCGGCGAAGGGTGCGGTGTACATCTCCCGCCCAAGTGACTCGCACACAAACGGTAACTCAGTAAGTAAGGGAACGAGAAGATGCTACCAATCTGTTCATGGCCCAGCCTTCTCAGGCAGGTGTAACATCGCCTTCCCAGGCAGAATGTGAACAGCTGTTCCTGCAGGAAAAGGTGTGTTGGTCCCTTTGCTGGCATAGGGTGTTGCGCAGCGTTCATTACGTCTGAGCTGCCAAGCCTAATATCACCTTTATTCTTCCCACAGGCTTGGACAATGTCGAAAAAGGCAAAGGCGCTGTGTGAGGCACGGCGCCAGAGGCGGCGGGCACGACGCGCTGAAAAGAAGAGCCTTCTTCGACATTTGCGGCAGAAG